>NC_092339.1:352006250-352314642 GCF_046630445.1 Rutidosis leptorrhynchoides
ATAGAACACAGAGATATAAATGAAAATGATCATACCATCAATATATCAATTCATTATGATAAAACTATTTAATGTTCCAAAAATATCAAAATACTAAATTACAAATTAAAAAGATCAGCAGCATAACGAAGTCCAATACTACTAGCATAATCATCATGCTTGTTGTGTGTCATGGGCTTCGTGAACGGGTCAACCACATTATCATCTGTATGAACCTTAAGAATACTAATATCATTCCTCTCAACGACTTCTTGAATGTAGTCAAACTTTCGAAGAATGTGTCTGCTACCTTTACGTACACGTGATTCTTTTGCAAGTATAATAGCATTTAAATTATCACAGTACATTTCCATAGGGGATTCAATGCTGGGAACTACTCCGAGTTCAACAATAAACTTCCTAATTCAGACAGCTTCTTGAGCATCTTCTGAGGCAGCAATGTATTCTGATTCCATTGTAGACTGTGCAACTGTGCTCTGCTTTAAGCTTCTCCAATCAACTGCCCCGCCATTCATGACAAAGACATACCCTGACTGGGATCGAGAATAATCTCGATCAGTTTGGAAACTAGCATCTGTATAACATCTAATACTCAACTCTTCTTCTTCCAAACCACCGTAAACCAAGAACATATCTTTAGTTCTCCGCAAATACTTAAGAATGCTCTTAACAACAATACAATGTTCTTCACATGGATTCTGTTGATAATGACTCGTCAACCTCAAGGCTAACGAGACATCAGGTCTAGTACATAACATGGCATACATAATGGATCCTATAGACGAAACATATGGAACACATTTCATTCATCTTATCTCATCAGGTGTGATAGGACTTTGAGACTTGCTCAGTGTTATGCCCTTTTGTAAGGGCAATGCTCCGCGCTTGGAGTTTTGCATATTAAATCTTCGTAAAATTTTGTCAATGTATATACTTTAACTCAAACCAATAAGCCTTTTAGATCTATTTCTATAGATCCCGATTCCTAGAATATACTTAGCTTCTCCAAGATCTTTCATGGCAAGACATTTTCCAAGCCAAGATTTGACATCTTGCAAAGTTGGAATGTTATTTTCAATAAGTAGTATGTCATCAAAATACAAGATCAAGAAGACAACTTTACTCTCACTAGCTCTAATGTAAACACATGGCTCATCTTGGTTTTGAGAAAAACCAAACTCTATGATTTTCTGATCAAACTTAAGATTCCAGCTCCTGGATGCTTGTTTTAATTCATAAATGGATTTTAGAAGCTTGCATACTTTAGTAGGATGCTTAGGATTCACAAACCCTTCCGACTGAACCATATATATGTCCTCGCTTAGGTCGCCATTTAGGAAAGCGGTTTTGACATCCATTTACCATATTTCATAATCATGAAAAGCAGCTACAGCATTAAGTATCCTAATTGATTTAATGCTTGCGACTGGTGAAAAAGTTTCCTCATAATCAATTCCTTGAGTTTGTGTATAACCTTTTGCCACCAATCGAGCCTTAAAAGTGTTTACATTACCGTCCATGTCAGCCTTCTTCTTGAAGACCCATTTACACCCCACTGGTTTACAGTTGGGTGAAAGATTAATCAAGTCCCATACCTGATTTTCTTTCATGGACTGCATCTCTGTATTCATAGCATCTCGCCATTTTTTAGATTCTAAACCTGATATGGCCTCAAGGTAGCTAGAGGGTTCATCATAATCCCCTAGATGAGGTTCATCTGAATTAATCAGAAGATTCAACTTCTCAGGTCGATGAGGAGTTCTACTAGATCTATGAATTATAGGTGCAACAAGTTCTGACTCATCAACAATGTGCTCAGCTTCAACGTGTGGATGACTAGTGCCTTCAGAAGGTATGTTACCTTGTGATTCTTGAATTTCTTCAAGATCTACTTTACTCCCACTAACTTCTTGTAAGAGAATATCTCTTTCTAAGAATTCAGCAAACTGAGCAATAAACACTTTATTTTTAGCTTGGTAGTAAAAGTAGTAACCCATTGTTTCCTTTGAGTATCCCACAAAGTGACATTTGATACTTATGGGTTCTAATTTGTTTGAAGTGTCATGTTTCAAATACGCTTCACAATCCCAGACTTTCAAATAAGACAACTTAGGAGTCTTCCCATGCCATAGCTCATATGGTGTCTTTTCTACCTTCTTGGTTGGAACCATATTGAGTATGCATACAGCAGACTCTAATGCATATCCCCAAAAGACGGTGGTAGAGTAGTCAGAATTATCATTGATCGAACCATATCAAGTAAAGTTCGATTCCTCTGCTCAGACACACCATTGTGTTGTGGTGTATAGGGTGGAGTGAACTGTGAGACAATCTCACGATTCTTTAGGTGGTCCAAAAACTCTTGACTCATATACTCCCTTCCTCGATCAGAACGAAGGGCCTTAATGGTCTTTCCAAGTTGATTCTCTACTTCATTTTGGAAGATTTTGAACGTTTCAAAAACTTCATGTTTATGTTTCAGCAAGTAAACATAACCATATCTACTATAGTCATCAGTAAATGTAACGAAGTACGATTCACCATTTCTAGACGTAGTTCTAAAAGGGCCACATACATCAGTATGTATTAGTCCTAAAAGATCTTCAGCTCTCTCAGCTAAACCGGAGAAAGGAGCCTTTGTCATCTTTCCTCATAAACAAGACTCGCATAAATCAAATGACTCAGAGCCAGTTGATTCCAAAAGCCCATCTGATTGGAGTTTTGAAATGCATTGTTTATTTATATGACCAAGACGACAATGCCATAGATAGGTCTTGTTCAAGTCTTGCTTGAATCGTTTGGCAGTACAGGTATATACATAATTATTATTTGAAATCACACCATGCATATTAATTTCAAAAATACCATCACGTGGAATAGCATTAAAATAAAATACATTATTCTTAGAAACTGAAATACCAAAGTGCGTAAATGTAAGTTCAAAACCAACATTTTTTAAAAGAGAAACTGAAATTACATTGCTCGTAATACTTGGAGCATAATGACATTGTTCCAATAAAACAATAAGACCACTAGGTAAAGTAAGCTCATAGGTGCCAATAGCTTCAACATGTAAGACCCGAATATTTCCTTGTTCATATGTGTAATTAGGTTGAATGAATTGTGAGGTTTCTTTGTATATTTTAAAAAGAGAAAAGAATTCTGCCCAGGCTATCTACGCGCCGCGCAGGATTATGGCGCGCCGCGCCATATGCTGTGACATCTCACCCTTATCTTTTAATTAGATATTTTGAGGGCAAACTGGTAAATTCACTAAAGGGCCGACTTTAAGGCTCTAGATTCAGTTTGGTGAGCCTCATAACACCATTTTCACCTACTTCACCTCTTCCAAATTAATTTAGTGAGAGAAAGGGTTTTCTAGAGTGAGAGAACTTAAATCAAGGAAGAAGAAGCCAATTTCAGGTCTAAGTGCAAGCATTAAAGTTGTTCATCTATCCTCTAGCTACATTTTGATTGTAGTTGTATGCTCTAATCTTGATTTCCTAATTTAATTTTGTGAAAGGGTTAGTGTTAGAGTTAATGGTGAACTTAAAACCCACTTTGTTAGTAAATTGGGTGTTTTGGGTGAAATTGGGTCATGAAGACCCAAAGATGACTAACCTAGGGTTTTCAAGTATTAATTGATGTTTAAGAGCTTAAATTTGTTAGTTAGTTACTAGCACACCTATATCTAAGTAAATGGGTGTTGTGTGGGTTAGTGAATGACCCAAAATGGGTATGTTGACCTTAATTTGGTCAAATGGGTCAAAATGGACCTAAGTTAGTTAATGTTTGAGTGTAATGCATAAACCTTGTGTTGAAATGTGTTTTAAACCTAACTTGGCTAATGATTAGGGTTTTAGGGATGTTAACCCAAATATTAGGGTTAAGGGTGTAAATGGGTCGAAATTGCACCATGGGTCAAGATAACACTAGAATGGAGTTTTAGTTGGTTGACCAACTTGAGTTTGTGATTGATATTATGTATAATGTAATAGGTACGTTACATTGAAGATTTCCGAGCTTGATTATCTTTCACAAGAGATTTTGAGGTGAGTGGAGTAATTATACGTATGTGTATATGACGCATTTATTTGTGGGTGTTATGGTTTGAACCATCGATCCGGTAGTGCCATAACATGTGTCGATAAGATGTGAACCACGAGCCCGTAGCATCGAGTGTGAATCACGCGTCGATAGCACTATAAAATAAGATGTGAACCACGAGCCGGTAGCATCGAGTGTGAACCACGAGCCGGTAGCACTATAAAATAAGATGTGAACCACGAGCCGGTAGCATCGAGTGTGAACCACGAGCCGGTAGCACTATAAAAGAGTATGACTCAATTGCGTATGGTGTGAACCACGAGCCGGTAGCACCATAGCGTTTATGGTTAACCATATTGAGATTGTCGATTATTTAGCATATTGTTTATATATATATACATTGTGTTGAGTATATGCTAATGCGGTTTTGTGTTAACGTATGACTTGTTAAGTGTTTTGGGAACGATCACATGCTAATTGAGTTACGAGTTCGTACGAGGTATTTAATGAATGTGATTGCAAATAGATGGGTTATATATATGTATGTGTAATTATTTCATTCATTAAGCTTTGCTTACCCTCTCGTTGTTTACCATTTTATAGGTTCCGGCGTGGACAAGGGTAAGGGCATACGGTTGGATTAGAGATCCCGCTTATTGTTAGGGGACGCTTTTTGGATGTGTTAGCTTTTGGAGTTTGACCGAGACTTGGGTAGTTTAACCCCAAATACCATGCTCGTAGTGTCGTTTGGAAATTAAACTAATGTGGTCGAAACTCAAACTTTGATATGAAACTCGCAAAACGGCCGATGTGGGCCCCTCTTTGTAAAACTTATTTTATGTTTGAATAGTGTTAGTTTTACATATTTGAATATGTTGTTAAAAGCGTTTTGTCTAATTATGTCGGGAAGTGGCCAATCTTTTTTGCGTTTCAAGACTTTTTGGATAGACCAGTTTGACGCGCTGCGCGGGGTTCTGGCGCGCCGCGCCAGTAGCTGAACAAACAATTTTTTTTTTGATATTTTCCGCGGGTTCAATTGTGGTTTGGTTTGGGTTGTTACAAGTGGTATCAGAGCATGGTCTAAGAGATTTAGGTGACTTGAGATAGGCGCATAGACTTAGACTTTTTGTGTGCGCGTTATGCGGGACTTGTAGGACTTTGGGTCGAATTGGGTTTTGGTTAGTGCATAGGTTTATGTGAACTAATCATACGCTATTGTTTTGTGTGGTATTTGAAATCGTCAAGCGAGATAGACGTGGTACTAGTGAGTTAATGTGATGTGCTCGCGTAACAATGATTAGCTACCATTGTTACGGGTTCAAATCGTGTCAAACAAGCAATGTACGACGATTGTTGAGCAAGATGGGGTAGTGTGGTGTATATGTATATACATATGTGTTAAGTCCTTTCATTTTGTTGCTTAATTCACTTCGTTTTATAGAATGAAGATGAGAAATGGACACGACACCAATGACGGAAGTACGAGTGAGGACGTTGAACTCACGGCCAAGGTTGAGGCCATCTTTAAAAGGCTAAAGAAGGATTTTCTTAACGATGTCCGAAAGGTCTTCCAAGAGTCGGTTGATGGATAAGTGACCGAAATGATCAATGAACGAATGAAAGCCGCACTAGAGGAGGCTTTAGAGGCTAGAAACATTTATCCTCGAGGCGAAGGGGGTGAAGGTAATGGTGGGGATGGAAGGCGGGACTTCCACTACAAAAATTTCAAAGATAATTAACCTCCGATGTTTAATGAGGTGAGGGATCCATTGAAAAGCACTTGTTAGATTTCCGATATCGAGGGAGCGTTCTGTACCGCAGAGTGTCCTCCCGAGAAGAAGACGAGGTATGGGTCTAGCATGTTGTGCGAAGAGGGCAAGTTGTGGTGGGACGATAAAATCAAATTATATGGTGAAGAGCAATGCATGTTCTTGACATGGGAGGAGTTTAAGAATGGATTTTTCCAAGAATACCGAACTTCTTTCGATCTTGATAAAATCCGGGACGAGTTGCACAATTTGCGACAAGGTTCAATGGACTTGGTTACTCTCAAGTCTACCTTCTTGGCAAAGACTCGTTTTTGTCCGGAGTATGTTGGTGATGACCACAAGTTGATGCTAGATTTCTACCGTACTTTAAGTGATGAGTTGAAGGGTAAGATTAGCTGGGGAATGGTTAAGTCATTTGAAGATTTATACGAATTGGCTAGGGGTTTTGAGCCGGAGGCTCCAAGAAAAAGCGATTTCACTTTTTCAAAGAGAAAGTTTGAAGGTTCGAGTTATTCGAACTTTTCAAATAAAAAGAACAAGAAAGGCTCCGAAAGCGTTAATAGTGTGAAGAAGGGTACTTCTGGAGGTTTCGGACCCACGTGTTATAAGTGTAATCAAAGAGGGCACATCGCCCGTGATTGTACCAAGGCGAAGACCAAGCTTACTTGTTTTAATTGTGGTAAAGAGGGACACAAGAGGCCGGAATGTCCCGATTTGAATAATGATCATGTGAAGAAGTTGGAGAGAGCGGCGGGTACAGCTAGGGGTCGCAATTACTTGATGACCAATGATGAGGCCAAGCAATCCAATGAAGTTATCTCAGGTACTTTTATGGTTAACTCAAATCCGGAAAGGATTCTATTTGATAGCGGTGCAAATTTGTCGTTTGTATCTCCAAAATTTGTGCCTAGACTTAATAGACCGTTAGCTAAGTTAAGTCATCCGATAGAAGTCGAAATAGCGGACGGCAAAACGGTGCTAGTGGTTGATGTGTGTAAAAATTGTGATGTCGTTTTTGGTGTCGAAAACTTTAAGATAGATCTTATCCCGATGACTTTGGGTGATTTTGATATCATTGTTGGTATGGATTGGCTCTATCATAATAGGGCCGATATTGCATGCCATGAAAAATTTATTCGTGTGAAGACCCCAAGTGGGGGAGAGTTAATTATTCACGGTGATAAGCGTAGAAGACTTGTGCCGATATGCACTTTTGCACAGGCATGTCGTCTCTCCTTGATAGTGGTGGCATGGCTTTTCTTGCCCATGTTGTTGATACTCGTGATGAGCCACCACCCATTCGTGAAATTCCGGTGGTTAGTGAATTCGAAGACGTTTTTCCGGACAAGTTACCGGGTGTTCCGGCGGAAAGACAAGTTGAATTTCGCATTGAGTTGGTTCTGGGGGCTATCCCCATTGCTAAAACTCCATATCATTTAGCGCCGACGGAAATGCAAGAGTTGTTAAATCAAACCCAAGAGTTACTTGAGAAGGGTTTCATTCGACCGAGTGCTTCGCCATGGGGTGCTCCGGTTTTATTCGTAAAGAAGAAGGATGGTAGTATGCGGATGTGCATCGATTATCGGGAGTTAAATAAAGTGACGATCAAGAATCGTTATCCATTACCTCGGATTGACGATTTGTTTGACCAACTCCAAGGTGCAACGTATTTCTCTAAAATCGACCTACGATCCGGCTATCACCAAGTGCGGGTCCGTGAGGAAGACATCGAGAAAACGGCTTTTCCAATGCATTATGGGCATTTTGAGTTTGTGGTTATGCCTTTTGGTCTTACGAATGCACCGGCGGCATTCATGGACCTTATGAACTGAGTGTGCCAACCTATGTTGGACAAGTCGGTAATTGTGTTCATCGATGATATACTTGTTTATTCGAAGAGTATCAACGAACATGAACGTCATTTGCGTGAAGTATTGAAGACGTTACGAAAGGAGAAGTTGTATGCTAAGTTCTCCAAATGTGAATTTTGGCTAAGGGAGGTTCAATTCCTTGGCCACATTGTGAACAAAGACGGTATTCAAGTAGATCCGGGGAAGATAGAGACGGTAAAGAGTTGGAGACAACCGACTACGCCTACGGAAGTCCAAAGTTTTCTCGGATTGGCCGGTTATTATCGTCGGTTTATCCAAGACTTTTCTAAGATCGCTTCTTTATTGATGAAATTGACGAGGAAGAACGAGATGTTTAATTGGGAGAACGAATAAGAAATTGCTTTTCAATTGCTAAAAGAGAAGTTGTGTTAAGCTCCGGTGTTAGTATTGCCGGAAGGAGTGGAAGACGTGATGGTTTATTGTGATGCTTCGTTAAATGGGCTCGGGTGTGTTCTAATGCAAATTGGTAAAGTCATTGCTTACGCCTCTCGACAATTAAAGGAACACGTAACGAGATATCCGACTCATGATCTTGAGTTGGCGGTGGTGGTACATGCGTTGAAAATTTGGTGCCACTACTTGTATGGTGTCAAGAGTACGATTTATTCGGATCATAAGAGTTTGAAACATCTCTTTAATCAATGAGATTTGAATTATCGTCAACATAGGTGGATGGATGTGGTGAAAGACTATGATTGTGAAATACTTTATCATCCGGGCAAGGCGAATGTGGTCGCGGATGTGTTAAGTCGAAAAAGTCATCACCCGGCATTACGATTGAGATTGTTACGTATGATTATTACTAACGATTTTCTTGAAAAACTTGGTGTGATTCAAATAGAGGCTTACGTTCACAACTGTAACATCCCGCCTTTTTCCGTTTATTCATTTTAAAGTCCGTTATATATTTATAACATCTCCCGTTGATACGCGTTTTAAATTATCTCGTTTAGGTAATTCACGCACCCGAATGAAAGTTGAGGGACCAAACTCGCCAAAGGATCAAACCTTTGACTAGGTCAAAGAGGTCAAACCCCTCTTACCCATTCATTCATCTCTCTCTCATTTTACTACTTCCTCCATTTTCTCTCAACACCCCATTTCAAAGAATCATCATCCAAATCCGAGCTAGCGGGTGTTTTGCAAAACAAATTACATTTTTGGAATCCTTGCAACTTCCTCTTCGATTCCATACCGATTTCATTACATTTGGGTAACTTTCTAAAATCACTATATTTTGTGTTCTTGATGTTTTTAACTTATAAAGTTGTTAGTTAGTGTCTATGGCTCAAGTATAACATGAATACATGTTTTGTTTGCTCGATTTGTTGTTTTGAGTAACTAGTTTGAACATTTGAAATGGGTGTGCTTAATCCTTGCTTTTGGTTGATTAAATGTTGTTTAAATGTTAAAGTTTATGTATTAAATGTGTTACTAGCATCATTAGCTTCATTTTGATGTGTAGGTTGATTTAGAAAAGCTTCATTTACAAAATGGTTGAATTCATGATTTTGATTAGGGTTTGATGAACTCTAAAATGAACTTTTGATGCTTTGAATGCCATGAAATGTTATTAGTTAGTGATTAGTTGTATTGTATGTTTCATTACCTTCAAAAAGGCTTATCGTATGTGTAGATTGGATTCCCGAGTCAAGAAATGCGTTTTATGAACTTGAAACTTCGATTTTGAATAGTTAACGATCATTTATTGAGGTTTTCATTGTTGTTAATGATGGCATTGATTCATGAAATGTGTTTAGTTGTATTCCTCTTTAAATTACCTTTCCAACGATATAAGATACGTGTTTTGAATGTTAACGAGTCAAAAGTTATGATCGTTTGAAGTTGAAATCGTCTAAGTGTTAAACTGCCCCAGAATTGCTGCACCAGACACAGATGCGGCGCATCTGCCTTGGATGCGGCGCATCTGAGGTAGACTGCCCAAAAATGTCAATTTTCGCTTAATTCTAAGTATGCTACGCACCCCCGATCAACATGAAACTTGGCCAACATGCTCATACATGATTTCTAAGCTCAGGAAAATAGTTCGGGACCCGACCCGACCCCATTGACTTTTTCGTTGACTTTGACCAAGTTTGACTTTTAGTCAAACATAACAAAACACTTATGCAATCGTTCTAATCTTATTTTATACTTGATTCTTGCATGAAACTTGACAACGTGATTCACATGCTACATAATCGAGTCGTAACGAGCCATAGGACTAATTGAACATCTTTGACCAATCGTGACTATCGTTATTGATACAACCTAATTGTTTAGGTCGAGACTAGCATTGTTCTTGCACACGTTACTTGTTGGAGTAAATTTACATTCCTACACTCAAGGTGAGATCATAGCCCCACTTCTCAAATACTTTTATACTTTTAAAATCGTGGGATGAGAAAACATATACATTACATACTTATATATATTTTTCACATGTATATATATACTTTTCATACTTTGATACTTTGAATACTATACAAAAG
Organism: Rutidosis leptorrhynchoides; assembly: GCF_046630445.1. Lineage (NCBI taxonomy): Eukaryota > Viridiplantae > Streptophyta > Magnoliopsida > Asterales > Asteraceae > Rutidosis > Rutidosis leptorrhynchoides. Next base: position 352,016,451 of record NC_092339.1, read on the forward strand.
CAAAGATACATACGAGTTAGAACAAAAATCCTCAAGTCCAATTATCATTAGTTACACTCGTAGAGTGTAAGCGAGAAATTATGTTGTGTGGCCATGCGGGTTTGATGAACCCTCATTCAGATGAATGAAACGTACTTTCGATGTATAGTGTAGGTTCTAACACTATTATGCAGAGGTAAGATTCAGTTAAGTTTGATAATTGGGTGCTCGTGATACAAACACATCTTTTGAGATGTATACGCTTGATAAACGATTTATACTAAACCTTGTGATACAAATATACTTTATGCTTACAACTATGATTTCACCAACGTTTTCGTTGACAGATTCTTTTATCTTTTCTCAGGTCCTTGAATGCTTAATGATACATGCTTCCGCTCATTCTTTTTAATACTTGCATTGGATGTCGAGTATACATGCATACGTGGAGCGTCTTTTGGCTACTTTTAAATTGTGTTGCATATGTTTCATTTGTACTTTAAACTTTGTAACGTAACTAGTTGTCGAACTACTTTGTAAACCTTGGAACATCTTTACTTTTGAAATGAAAGCGACATACTTTTGGTCAAACGTTGTTTTAAAGACTTATGACCACGTAACAGGACCTAAGTAGACGGCGCCGTCAATGACGATTTTGTCGGGTCGCTACATATGGTATCAGAGCGTTGGTTGTAGGGATTTAGAGTTCATTGGTGTCAACCCCGACTCATAGGGTACATTAGTGAGTCTAGACTACAACCGGCATATAGACTTGAAGTAGGAATTACTTGACTACTTGTGCATTTATACTCGAACGTTTCTACTCATATCTACTCTTATTTCATCTTAATCTCACGTTGTTTAATTTGATTGACACGCCACCTTGACTATATGAAATGATGTCGAATGCACATATGAATCAGGGTAATATAATTTCCGGGATTATATTACGGTGACCCATATGAACGTTCCGACATTGTGGCATAAAGAATTTAAGGCGAGTCAAGGAATTTTTTTTTCTATCTATCCTTATTCCATATCATGATTAGTATTATTGAAAATACTAATCAACGGTATTCTTGTGTTTTGAAGGAATAATGCCTCCTCGTCGCGTGCCACGCCATGAGACTCCCGAACAAGCACTACAACGAATGGTGGCCACCGCCGTAGAGGCGGCAATAGCCGGTCACTCCTCTAACAACAATGATAACAACAACCAAGGGGCCGGTAACTCTAGCGAAGGGTGCTCCTACAAAGCTTTTATGGGGTGCAAACCTCACACTTATGATGGAACCGGGGGACCGGTTACTCTCACTTGATGGTTCAAACAAACAGAGGCCGTCTTTAGCATAAGCGGTTGTCGGGACCAAGTCAAGGTCAAATACTCCACCCACACTTTCACCGGTGTCGCCCTCACGTGGTGGAACACCTATGTTCAATCGGTGGGTACCGATGAAGCTCATGCCCTCTCTTGGGCCGATTTAAGGGAGAAGATGATTGTTGAATACTTCCCTCGTGAAGAAACCCGAAAGCTCGAACAAGAGCTAAGAACTTTGAAGGCGGTCGGAAACGATCTCAAGGCCTATAACCAACGCTTCTCCGAGCTATCCTTGATGTGTCCTAATCTCGTGAACCCCGAATCTCAAAGGGTTGAACTCTATATGGATGGTCTTCCAAAGAGCATCAAACAAGGTGTGATGTCCTCCAAACCCGCTAATCATCAAGCCGCTTTGAACATGGCCCGCCAATTGATAGAAATGGTGGATGAAGTAGTAGTGCCGGCTCCTAAGGCCGAGGACAAAACGGGCGGCAACAAAAAAAAGTGGGAACCCTCTCAATCAAGCAACTACAATAACAACCCCGCCAAGAAGCCTTTCACTCCCGACGGTAAGAAAGGTTATGCCAGAACTTTACCATTTTGCAACAAGTGCCACAAACATCATTTTGGTGAATGTGGAAGGCCGTATTGCATCAAGTGTCAAAAGAGTGGCCATTTGGCCCACGAATGTAGAAACACCGCTCCCGTTGCTCAAAAGGGGCCCAATGCACCAAAGACGGGCACTTGTTATGAATGTGGCCAAATGGGCCATTATAGAAATGCATGCCCGAAGAAGAAAGATAACCCTAATACGCGCGGCCGAGCTTTCAACATCAACACTGAGGAAGCCCGGGATGACAATGAATTAGTCACGGGTACGTTTCTTCTCAACAACACTTATGTTACTTGTTTATTCGATTCGGGTGCCGATAAATGCTTTGTATCCAAGACTTTGATTCATTCTTTTAGCACTCCACCACTCCCACTAGATACCACTTATACCATTGAAGTGGCCAACGGGAAACTATTGAGTGCCGACACATATTACTGGGGGTGTACGTTAAACATTTTGGGTAATGAGTTTGAAATTGACTTGATACCCATGGAACTAGGAAGCTTCGATGTAATAATCGGTATGAATTGGCTAGCCAAAACGAAATCTCATATCCTTTGTGATCTTAATGCAATCCGAATTCCTATCGAGAATGGTGAACCTTTGATCGTCTATGGCGATAAGAGTTGCACTGGACTCAACCTCGTTTCGTGCATTAAAGTTAGAAAACTACTCCGTAAGGGTTGTTTTGCGATCCTTGCTCACGTTAAGAAAGTCGAGTCCGATGAGAAGCACATCGATGATGTGCCAATTGTTAGTGACTATTCCGATGTATTTCCCGACGAATTGCCGGGTCTTCCACCTCATCGACCGATTGAATTCCAAATCAATCTTATTCCGGGAGCTGCACCCGTAGCACGTGCACCATATAGACTCGCTCCATCCGAAATGCAAGAATTGCAAAGGTAAATCCAAGAACTACTTGGTCGTGGTTTTATCCAACCTAGTCATTCACCTTGGGGCGCTCCGATTTTGTTTGTTAAAAAGAAAGACGGATCCCTACTAATGTGCATCGATTATCGTGAACTAAACAAATTGACGGTTAAGAACTGATATCCTCTTCCTTGCATCGATAACCTCTTTGATCAACTACAAGGGTCTTGTGTATATTCGAAAATCGATCTCCGCTCGGGTTATCATCAATTAAGGGTTAAGGGGGAAGATATCTCCAAAACCGCTTTCCGGACTCGTTATGGTAGTTATGAATTTCTTGTAATGCCATTTGGTCTCACTAACGCACCGGTGGTGTTCATGGATCTTATGAACCGCGTGTGCAAACCGTATCTCGATAAGTTCGTTATTGTATTCATCGATGACATCTTGGTCTATTCTAAAAGCGAAGAAGAACACGAACAACATCTCCGACTTGTGCTTGAACTCTTGAGATAAGAACGACTCTATGCCAAATTCTCCAAGTGTGAATTTTGGTTGAAGGAAGTTCAATTTCTTGGTCATGTTGTAAGTGATCAAGGTATTAAAGTCGATCCATCAAAAATCGAAGCCATTAGTAAATGGGAGACTCCTACTACTCCTACTCACATTCGTCAATTTTTGGGTCTCGCCGGATACTACCGTAGATTCATCAAGGATTTCTCTTTGGTTGCTCGTCCTCTAACCGTGTTAACTCACAAGGGAAAGAAATTCATTTGGGTGACCGAACAAGAATCCGCATTTCAAATCTTGAAAACAAAGCTAACCACCGCTCATATCTTGTCACTTCCCGAAGGCAATGACAATTTTGTTGTATATTGCGATGCCTCGAAACATGGTTTTGGATGTGTGTTGATGCAACGAACGAAAGTCATTGCTTATGCTTCTCGACAACTCAAAATTCATGAACAAAACTACACGACACATGATCTCGAACTCGGAGCCGTTGTCTTTGCACTAAAAATGTGGAGACACTATATTTATGGAACCAAGAGTACTATCTTTATCGATCACAAAAGTCTCCAACACATCTTCGATCAAAAGCAACTAAACATGAGACAACGAAGGTGGATTGAAACCTTAAACGATTACGATTGCTATCTTCGTTACCATCCCGGAAAGGCAAATGTAGTAGCTGATGCCTTGAGTCGAAAAGAAAGAGCGGTGCCTCTTCGTGTCCGAGCCTTAAACATTACCATCTACACCAACCTTAATAGCCAAATTCGGGTAGCCCAAGACGAGGCTCTCAAGGAAGAAAACATCTCTCTCGAACACTTGAACGTCCTCACCTCTCGATTCGAATTTAAAGAAACCAGACTCCGATATTTCGCTGGAAGAATTTGGGTACCTAGTTATGGGGACTTGCGAAGCCTTATTTTAGACGAAGCCCATAAGTCAAGATATTCGATTCACCCCGGTGCCAATAAGATGTATCACGACCTCAAAGAACAATATTGGTGGCCGAACATTAAAAGGGACATGGCTAGTTATGTTGGAAAGTGCCTAACTTGCTCCAAAGTCAAAGCCGAACATCAAAGACCATCCGGACTACTTCAACAACCCAAAATCCCGCAATGGAAGTGGGAAGGATAACAATGGATTTTATCACCAAACTACCAAAGACGGTTGGCGGTTATGATACTATTTGGGTTATTGTTGACTGTCTCACCAAATCCGCACATTTCCTAGCCATGAAGGAAACCGACAACATGGAGAAACTCGCACAACTTTACATTAAAGAAATCGTAGCCCGACACGGTGTATCCTTATCGATTATCTCCGACCGAGATGGCCGATTTGTTTCTAGATTTTGGCGTACTTTACAAGAAGCGTTGTGAACGCGTTTAGACATGAGCACCGCATACCATCTGCAAACCGACAGACAAAGCGAACGCACAATTCAAACTTTGGAAGCCATGCTACGAGCTTGTGTTGTCGACTTTGGAAAAGCTTGGGATAAGCACTTGCCTCTCGCCGAATTCTCCTACATCAATAGCTATCACGCGAGTATTAACGCCGCACCGTTCGAAGCTTTATATGGCCGAAAATGTAGTTCACCTCTTTGTTGGGCCGAAGTAGGCGACACACAAATCACCGGACCCGAACTCATTCATGAAACAACCGAGAAGATCGTTCAAATCCGAGATAGGCTTAGGACGGCCCGAAGTCGTCAAAAGAGCTATACCGACAAAGGACGCAACGACCTTAAATTTCAAGTCGGTGATCGCGTAATGTTAAAAGTCGCACCTTGGAAAGGTGTAATTCGTTTCGGGAAACGCGGAAAGCTAAATCCGCGGTATATTGGTCCTTTCAAAATCTTGGAGCGTGTTGGAACCGTTGCTTATCGTTTAGATCTTCCGCCTCAATTGAGCTCCGTTCATCCTACTTTCCATGTATCCAACTTGAAAAAGTGTCTTGCCGAACCCGATATCGTCATTCCTCTCGAGGAGCTTACCATTGATGATAAACTTCATTTCGTGGAGGAACCGGTTGAAATTGTGGACACCTCCGTCAAAACATTAAAACAAAGCCGAATTTCAATTGTCAAGGTCCGTTGGAACGCCAAAAGGGGACCCGAGTTTACTTGGGAAAGACATGATAAAATGCAAAGGAAGTATCCTCATCTATTCGCTATTTCGGAAACGCAAAATCCCGAGGAAGAAACAACGACTACTACGCCTACTTAAATTTCGGGACGAAATTTCTTTTAAGGAGTAGGTAATGTAACATCCCGCATTTTTCCGTTTACTTTTCGTTTATTCATTTTAAAGTCCGTTATATATTTATAACATCTCCCGTTGATACGCGTTTTAAATTATCTCGTTTAGGTAATTCACGCATCCGAATGAAAGTTGAGGGACCAAACTTGCCAAGGGATCAAACCTTTGACTAGGTCAAAGGGGTCAAACCCCTCTTACCCATTCATTCATCTCTCTCTCATTTTACTACTTCCTCCATTTTCTCTCAACACCCCATTTCAAAGAATCATCATCCAAATCCGAGCTAGCGGGTGTTTTGCAAAACAAATTACATTTTTGGAATCCTTGCAACTTCCTCTTCGATTTCATACCGATTTCATTACATTTAGGTAACTTTCTAAAATCACTATATTTTGCGTTCTTGATGTTTTTAACTTATAAAGTTGTTAGTTAGTGTCTATGGCTCAAGTATAACATGAATACATGTTTTGTTTGCTCGATTTGTTGTTTTGAGTAACTAGTTTGAACATTTAAAATGGGTGTGCTTAATCCTTGCTTTTGGTTGATTAAATGTTGTTTAAATGTTAAAGTTCATGTATTAAATGTGTTACTAGCATCATTAGCTTCATTTTGATGTGTAGGTTGATTTAGAAAAGCTCATTTACAAAATGGTTGAATTCATGATTTTGATTAGGGTTTGATGAACTCTAAAATGAACTTTTGATGCTTTGAATGCCATGAAATGTTATTAGTTAGTGATTAGTTGTATTGTATGTTTCATTACCTTCAAAACGGCGTATCGTATGTGTAGATTGGATTCCCGAGTCAAGAAATGCGTTTTATGAACTTGAAACTTCGATTTTGAATAGTTAACGATCATTTATTGAGGTTTTCATTGTTGTTAATGATGTAATTGATTCATTAAATGTGTTTAGTTGTATTCCTCTTTAAATTACCTTTCCAACGATATAAGATACGTGTTTTGAATGTTAACGAGTCAAAAGTTATGATCGTTTGAAGTTGAAATCGTCTAAGTGTTAAACTGCCCCAGAATTGCTGCACCAGACACAGATGCGGCACATCTGCCTTGGATGCGGCGCATCTGAGGCAGACTGCCCAAAAATGTCAATTTTCGCTTAATTCTAAGTATGCTACGCACCCCCGATCAACATGAAACTTGGCCAACATGCTCATACATGATTTCTAAGCTCAGGAAAATAGTTCGGGACCCGACCCGACCCCATTGACTTTTTCGTTGACTTTGACCAAGTTTGACTTTTAGTCAAACATAACAAAACACTTATGCAATCGTTCTAATCTTATTTTATACTTGATTCTTGCATGAAACTTGACAACTTGATTCACATGCTACATAATCGAGTCGTAACGAGCCATAGGACTAATTGAACATCTTTGACCAATCGCGACTATCGTTATTGATACAACCTAATTGTTTAGGTCGAGACTAGCATTGTTCTTGCACACGTTACTTGTTGGAGTAAATTTACATTCCTACACTCAAGGTGAGATCATAGCCCCACTTCTCAAATACTTTTATACTTTTAAAATCGTGGGATGAGAAAACATATACATTACATACTTATATATATTTTTCACATGTATATATATACTTTTCATACTTTGATACTTTGAATACTATACAAAAGCAAAGATACATACGAGTTAGAACGAAAATCCTCAAGTCCAATTATCATTAGTTACACTCGTAGAGTGTAAGCGAGAAATTATGTTGTGTGGCCATGCGGGTTTGACGAACCCTCATTCAGATGAATGAAACGTACTTTCGATGTATAGTGTAGGTTCTAACACTATTATGCAGAGGTAAGATTCAGTTAAGTTTGATAATTGGGTGCTCGTGATACAAACACATCTTTTGAGATGTATACGCTCGATAAACGATTTATACTAAACCTTGTGATACAAATATACTTTATGCTTACAACTATGATTTCACCAACGTTTTCGTTGACAGATTCTTTTATGTTTTCTCAGGTCCTTGAATGCTTAATGATACATGCTTTCGCTCATTCTTTTTAATACTTGCATTGGATGTCGAGTATACATGCATACGTGGAGCGTCTTTTGGCTACTTTTAAATTGTGTTGCATATGTTTCATTTGTACTTTAAACTTTGTAATGTAACTAGTTGTCGAACTACTTTGTAAACCTTGGAACATCTTTACTTTTGAAATGAATGCGACATACTTTTGGTCAAACGTTGTTTTAAAGACTTATGACCACGTAACGGGACCTAAGTAGACGGCGCCGTCAATGACGATTTTGTCGGGTCGCTACAGCAACAAGCATGCGGAACGAATCGTAGGGCAATCGGAGTTCATTTCCATGGGCTCGCGTGGTTTGTTGTCTTTTCAAGGAAGAGTGTGGGTGCCTAAGATGGGTGATTATCGACAAGTGCTACTTGATGAAGCACATAAGTCAAAGTATTCCATTCATCCGGGCGCGACGAAAATGTATCTTGATTTAAAGAAAGACTATTGGTGGTCGGGCATGAAACGTGATGTTGTGAAGTATGTTGAGCAATGCGTCACGTGTTTCCAAGTTAAGGCCGAGCACCAAAAGTCGTATGGTAAGTTACAATCGTTAGAAATCCCGAAATGGAAATGGGAACACATTACCATGGATTTCATCACAAAATTACCTAAGACGGCGAGAACCCAATTTGATTCGATTTGGGTTATAGTTGTTCGATTGACGAAAAGTGCTTTGTTTCTTCCCATTCGGGAAGCGATATCGTCGAAGACTTTGGCTAAGTTGTTCATCAAGGAAGTCATCTCTCGACACGGTGTTCCTATATCTATTATTTCGGATCGAGATACCCGTTTTACATCTCGGTTTTGGAAAAAGTTTCACGAAGATATGGGTACACAATTAAAATTGAGCACGGCGTATCATCCTCAAATGGACGGTCAAACTAAACATACGAATCAAACTTTGGAAGATATGTTATGAGCGTGCATTATTGATTTCGGTGGTAGTTGGGATGAGCACTTACCTTTGGTGGAGTTCTCGTACAATAATAGTTACCATACTAGTATCGAGATGCCACCTTATGAGATGCTATATGGGCGAAGATTGTAGTGACCCGAACTTTTCCATGTTTATATATATTAATTGAGATTGATATTTACATGATTAAATGTTTCCAACATGTTAAGCAATCAAACTTGTTAAGACTTGATTAATTGAAATATGTTTCATATAGACAATTGACCACCCAAGTTGACCGGTGATTCACGAACGTTAAAACTTGTAAAAACTATATGATGACATATATATGGATATATATATAGTTAACATGATACTATGATAAGTAAATATATCATTAAGTATATTAACAATGAACTACATATGTAAAAACAAGACTACTAACTTAATGATTTTTTAAACGAGACATATATGTAACGATTATCGTTGTAAAGACATTTAATGTATATATATCATATTAAGAGATATTCATACATGATAATATCATGATAATATAATAATTTAAAATCTCATTTGATATTATAAACATTGGGTTAACAACATTTAACAAGATCGTTAACCTAAAGGTTTCAAAACAACACTTACATGTAACGACTAACGATGACTTAACGACTCAGTTAAAATGTATATACATGTAGTGTTTTAATATGTATTTATACACTTTTGAAAGACTTCAATACACTTATCAAAATATTTCTACTTAACAAAAATGCTTACAATTACATCCTCGTTCAGTTTCATCAACAATTCTACTCGTATGCACCCGTATTCGTACTCGTACAATACAAAGCTTTTAGATGTATGTACTATTGGTATATACACTCCAATATCAGCTATTAGCAGCCCATGTGAGTCACCTAACACATTTGGGAACCATCATTTGGCAACTAGCATGAAATATCTCATAAAATTACAAAAATATGAGTAATCATTCATGACTTATTTACATGAAAACAAAATTACATATCCTTTATATCTAATCCATACACCAACGACCAAAAACACCTACAAACACTTTCATTCTTCAATTTTCTTCATCTAATTGATCTCTCTCAAGTTCTATCTTCAAGTTCTAAGTGTTCTTCATAAATTCCAAAAGTTCTAGTTTCATAAAATCAAGAATACTTTCAAGTTTGCTAGCTCACTTCCAATCTTGTAAGGTGATCATCCAACCTCAAGAAATCTTTGTTTATTACAGTAGGTTATCATTCTAATACAAGGTAATAATCATATTCAAACTTTGGTTCAATTTCTATAACTATAACAATCTTATTTCAAGTGATGATCTTACTTGAACTTGTTTTCGTGTCATGATTCTGCTTCAAGAACTTCGAGCCATCCAAGGATCCATTGAAGCTAGATCCATTTTTCTCTTTTCCAGTAGGTTTATCCAAGGAACTTAAGGTAGTAATGATGTTCATAACATCATTCGATTCATACATATAAAGCTATCTTATTCGAAGGTTTAAACTTGTAATCACTAGAACATAGTTTAGTTAATTCTAAACTTGTTCGCAAACAAAAGTTAATCCTTCTAACTTGACTTTTAAAATCAACTAAACACATGTTCTATATCTATATGATATGCTAACTTAATGATTTAAAACCTGGAAACACGAAAAACACCGTAAAACCGGATTTACGCCGTTGTAGTAACACCGCGGGCTGTTTTGGGTTAGTTAATTAAAAACTATGATAAACTTTGATTTAAAAGTTGTTATTCTGAGAAAATGATTTCTATTATGAACATGAAACTATATCCAAAAATTATGGTTAAACTCAAAGTGGAAGTATGTTTTCTAAAATGGTCGTCTAGACGTCGTTCTTTCGACTGAAATGACTACCTTTACAAAAATGACTTGTAACTTATTTTTCTGACTATAAACCTATACTTTTTCTGTTTATATTCATAAAATAGAGTTCAATATGAAACCATAGCAATTTGATTCACTCAAAACGGATTTAAAATGAAGAAGTTATGGGTAAAACAAGATTGGATAATTTTTCTCATTTTAGCTACGTGAAAATTGGTAACAAATCTATTCCAACCATAACTTAATCAACTTGTATTGTATATTATGTAATCTTGAGATACCATAGACACGTATACAATGTTTCGACCTATCATGTCGACACATCTATATATATTTCGGAACAACCATAGACACTCTATATGTGAATGTTGGAGTTAGCTATACAGGGTTGAGGTTGATTCCAAAATATATATAGTTTGAGTTGTGATCAATACTGAGATACGTATACACTGGGTCGTGGATTGATTCAAGATAATATTTATCGATTTATTTCTGTACATCTAACTGTGGACAACTAGTTGTAGGTTATTAACGAGGACAGCTGACTTAATAAACTTAAAACATCAAAATATATTAAAAGTGTTGTAAATATATTTTGAACATACTTTGATATACATGTATATATTGTTATAGGTTCGTGAATCAACCAGTGGCCAAGTCTTACTTTCCGACGAAGTAAAAATCTGTGAAAGTGAGTTATAGTCCCACTTTTAAAATCTAATATTTTTGGGATGAGAATACATGCAGGTTTTATAAATGATTTACAAAATAGACACAAGTACGTGAAACTACATTCTATGGTTGAATTATCAAAATCGAATATGCCCCTTTTTATTAAGTCTGGTAATCTAAGAATTAGGGAACAGACACCCTAATTGATGCGAATCCTAAAGATAGATCTATTGGGCCTAACAAACCCCATCCAAAGTACCGGATGCTTTAGTACTTCAAAATTTATATCATATCCGAAGGGTGTCCCGGAATGATGGGGATATTCTTATATATGCATCTTGTTAATGTCGGTTACCAGGTGTTCACCATATGAATGATTTTTATCTCTATGTATGGGATGTGTATTGAAATATGAAATCTTGTGGTCTATTATTATGATTTGATATATATAGGTTAAACCTATAACTCACCAACATTTTTGTTGACGTTTTAAGCATGTTTATTCTCAGGTGATTATTAAGAGCTTCCGCTGTCGCATACTTAAATAAGGACGAGATTTGGAGTCCATGCTTGTATGATATTGTGTAAAAACTGCATTCAAGAAACTTATTTTGTTGTTACATATTTGTATTGTAAACCATTATGTAATGGTCGTGTGTAAACAGGATATTTTAGATTATCATTATTTGATAATCTACGTAAAGCTTTTTAAAACCTTTATCTATGAAATAAAGGTTATGGTTTGTTTTAAAAATGAATGCAGTCTTTGAAAAATGTCTCATATAGAGGTCAAAACCTCGCAACGAAATCAATTAATATGGAACGTTTTTAATCAATAAGAACGGGACATTTCAGTTGGTATCCGAGTGTTGGTCTTAGAGAATCAGAAAATTTGCATTAGTGTGTCTTATCGAGTTTGTTAGGTTGCATTAGTGAGTCTGGACTTCGACCGTGTTTTCTTTAAAAATGATTGCTTAACATTTTTGTTGGAAACTATATATTTTTAACATATGAATATTATGTGATATATTAATCTCTTAACGTGTTTGATATTATGTGATAGATGTCTACCTCTAGAACAAGTCCCATTGACTCACCTAATAATAATGAAGAGTCAAATGTAAATTGGAATGATTCGTGGACTGATTCACAAGTTCCCGAAGAGGAACCGGAAGAAGAGTCGGAACCGGAAGAAGAATCGGAACCGGAAGAAGAATCGGAACCGGAAGAAGAAATAGAACCGGTGGGGGAAATAATAAAACGGTTAAGTAAAAGAGAATCCTCAACCAACCGACCAAGGTTAATTATGGTCAATGGTGTTTCCGCCAAGGAAGCAAAATATTGGGAGGATTACCAATTCTCCGATGAATCGGATTCCGACGAGAATTCCGATGATGTTATAGAAATTACCCCAACTGAATTTAAAAAGGCAAAAGAAAATAATAAGGGAAAGGGCATAAAAATAGAGAAATCTAATTCCAACCCCGATGAACTTTATATGTATCGTCAACCCCCGAAGTCCTTAAGTTGTAACAATGACCCGGGAACCTCTAAACCACCAGGTTTTTCTAAACCAATGTGGATTACGACGGCTCGTATTAGGGGAACATCATATATCCCTAGAAACTTGGCAAAACGAACCAAAACCGAAGAAGAAGAAACAAGCGATTCGGAATAAGATAGTTGTATTCGTGTGGTGTAATATATGTAATATAGTGTGCTTATGCTTTATGATATATGTAAAAATTGCTTGTATTAATAAGTATTTTTTTTATGAATCTAACTCTTGTCTATTTTACAGTATAAAAACACAAAATGGATAGACAACCCAATATTTTAAGAGACCTACCCGGAGACATGATTGATGAAATCTTGTCTAGAGTCGGTCAGAATTCTTCGGCACAACTATTTAAGGCGAGATCAGTTTGTAAGACATTCGAAGAACGTTCCAAGAATGTCTTGGTTTATAAGAGACTTTCATTTGAAAGATGGGGGATATCACATTGGGAAACCCATAAGTTACGATGTGTTTACTTTGACGCATATATTGCGGGGAACCCAAATGCTATTTTACGCAAAGGGTTAAGAAATTATTTTGACTCAATATATCCGAATATTGGACTTCGTGATTTAGAAAACGCGGCTATCATGCAACATAAAGAAGCATGTTATGCTTACAGATTAGTAATGTTCGCTTCTCACCAAAGTGAGAACAAGAACATCGGGCTACAACTATTAAACAAAACGTTTCCACAAGTGACGGAGTCGGTAATTGGGGTAAGAAATGAGGTTTTTAGATTGTTACGGGACTATTGGACATTACGTAACCCTCGCCCCTTTGACGACGTTACAACACGCTGTCTTATCAACGGCCATAACGTTTATGTTCCACAAGACCAAGGATGGGAAGTAATCCTAGTAAAACCAGAATGCATGACTTGTTTCTGGACGTATGAATTACGTGTCTTTATTGCCTTTGCTGAACGACTTGTGTACTAGCTAGAACTATCTTCACAACCATCTTGTATCAAATTTATTGTGTGCTATATTTCATGCTATATGTAAAATAAGCGGTATTGTAAGTTTGTAAAATATTGTGTAAAAGTTTGAACGCGAAATATTATTATAATCAGTTTTTCATATAGAATTGTAGTAGTTGAATTGTATATTAGCTACTAAGTATGAACTTAACGGGTAGGTACTACCCGAATTTAAACTTATAAAACGCTAATATGAAGAAAAAGCTTTTATAAATGAGTTCAAATTATGCTACGAAATACTATTAACTACTCTTAATATTCTGTATGATTAACTTGTTCCATTTGACTATTTTGAAGGAAATGGCACCGACTACTCGACACACCGTGAATATGAATGAAGAGGAATTTCGTACTTTTCTAGCTTCAAACATAGCCGCAGTACAGGCTGCGCTACATACCAACAATAACCTTGGATCTAGCAGTACAGGAAATCGTGTAGGATGCACCTACAAAGAATTCACTGCCTGCAAACCTTTGGAATTTGATGGAACCGAAGGACCGATCGGATTGAAACGGTGGACCGAGAAGGTCGAATCGGTGTTTGCCATAAGTAAGTGTACTGAAGAGGACAAAGTGAAGTACGCTACGCATACCTTTACAGGTTCTGCGTTAACATGGTGGAATACCTATCTAGAGCAAGTGGGACAAGACGATGCGTACGCACTACCGTGGTCAGCATTCAAGCACTTGATGAACGAGAAGTACCGTCCCAGAACCGAGGTCAATAAGCTCAAGACAGAACTTAGAGGGTTACGAACCCAAGGATATGATATTACCACGTACGAAAGACGATTCACAGAATTGTGCCTATTGTGTCCGGGAGCATTCGAAGATGAGGAAGAGAAGATCGACGCGTTTGTGAAAGGATTACCGGAAAGAATCCAAGAAGATATAAGTTCACACGAGCCCGCCTCCATACAACAGGCATGTAGAATGGCTCACAAACTAGTGAACCAGATTGAAGAAAGAATTAAAGAACAGACTGCTGAAGAGGCCAATGTGAAGCAAGTCAAAAGAAAGTGGGAGGAAAACGGTGATAAGAATCACCAATACAACAACAACAACAGTAATTACAACAATAATCGCAACAATTATCCCAACAATCGCAACATCAATCGCAACTACAACAAACGGCCCAACAACAACAACAACAACAACAACAACAACAACAACAGCAACTACAACAATCATCCCAACAACAATAATAACCGCAACAACAACAACAATCAGAAGCAGCTATGCCAATGGTGTGAAAAGTATCACTCGGGGTTCTGCACCAAATTTTGCAACAAGTGTAAAAGAAATGGTCATAGCGCGGCGAAGTGTGAGGTCTACGGACCAGGGGTTAATAGAACGAAAGGAACAAATGGTGTCGGAACGAGTAATGGTGGAGCAAGTAGTGTCGGAGAAAGTTATGCCAATGTAGTTTGTTATAAATGTGGAAAACCGGGCCACATTATTAGAAATTGCCCAAACCAGGAGAACACGAATGGACAAGGCCGCGGAAGAGTTTTCAATATTAATGCGGCAGAGGCACAGGAAGACCTGGAGCTTGTTACGGGTACGTTTCTTATTGACAATAAATCTGCTTACGTTTTATTTGATTCGGGTGCGGATAGAAGCTACATGAGTAGAGATTTTTGTGCTAAATTAAGTTGTCCATTGACGCCTTTGGATAGTAAATTTTTACTCGAATTAGCAAATGGTAAATTAATTTCAGCAGATAATATATGTCGGAATCGAGAAATTAAACTGGTTAGCGAAACATTTAAGATTGATTTAATACCAGTAGAGTTAGGGAGTTTTGATGTGATAATCGGTATGGACTGGTTGAAAGAAGTGAAAGCAGAGATCGTTTGTTACAAAAATGCAATTCGCATTATACGAGAAAAAGGAAAACCCTTAATGGTGTACGGAGAAAAGGGCAACACGAAGCTACATCTTATTAGTAATTTGAAGGCACAAAAACTAATAAGAAAAGGTTGCTATGCTGTTCTAGCACACGTCGAGAAAGTACAAACTGAAGAAAAGAGCATCAATGATGTTCCCATTGCAAAAGAATTTCCCGATGTATTTCCGAAAGAATTACCGGGATTACCCCCACATCGATCCGTTGAATTTCAAATAGATCTTATACCAGGAGCTGCACCAATAGCTCGTGCTCCTTACAGACTCGCACCCAGCGAGATGAAAGAACTGCAAAGCCAATTACAAGAACTTTTAGAGCGTGGTTTCATTCGACCAAGCACATCACCGTGGGGAGCTCCTGTTTTGTTTGTCAAGAAGAAAGATGGTACATTCAGGTTGTGTATCGACTACCGAGAGTTGAAAAAACTTACCATCAAGAACCGCTACCCACTACCGAGAATCGACGAGTTATTTGATCAACTACAAGGCACTTCTGTTTATTCAAAGATTGACTTACGTTCCGGGTATCATCAAATGCGGGTGAAAGAAGATGATATTCCAAAGACTGCTTTCAGAACACGTTACGGTCATTACGAGTTTATGGTCATGCTGTTTGGTTTAACTAATGCACCAGCTGTGTTCATGGACCTTATGAACCGAGTGTGTGGACCATACCTTGACAAGTTTGTCATTGTTTTCATTGATGACATACTTATTTACTCAAAGAATGACCAAGAACACGGTGAACATTTGAGAAAGGTGTTAGAAGTATTGAGGAAGGAAGAATTGTACGCTAAGTTTTAAAAGTGTGCATTTTGGTTGGAAGAAGTTCAATTCCTCGGTCACATAGTGAACAAAGAAGGTATTAAGGTGGATCCGGCAAAGATAGAAACTGTTGAAAAGTGGGAAACCCCGAAAACTCCGAAACACATACGCCAGTTTTTAGGACTAGCTGGTTACTACAGAAGGTTCATCCAAGACTTTTCCAGAATAGCAAAACCCTTGACTGCATTAACGCATAAAGGGAAGAAATTTGAATGGAAGGATGAACAAGAGAAAACGTTTCAGTTATTGAAGAAAAAGCTAACTACGGCACCTATATTGTCATTGCCTGAAGGGAATGATGATTTTGTGATTTATTGTGACGCATCAAAGCAAGGTCTCGGTTGTGTATTAATGCAACGAACGAAGGTGATTGCTTATGCGTCTAGACAATTGAAGATTCACGAGCAAAATTATACGACGCATGATTTGGAATTAGGCGCGGTTGTTTTTGCATTAAAGACTTGGAGGCACTACTTATATGGGGTCAAAAGTATTATATATACCGACCACAAAAGTCTTCAACACATATTTAATCAGAAACAACTGAATATGAGGCAGCGTAGGTGGATTGAATTATTGAATGATTACGACTTTGAGATTCGTTACCACCCGGGGAAGGCAAATGTGGTAGCCGATGCCTTGAGCAGGAAGGACAGAGAACCCATTCGAGTATAATCTATGAATATAATGATTCATAATAACATTACTACTCAAATAAAGGAGGCGCAACAAGGAGTTTTAAAAGAGGGAAATTTAAAGGATGAAATACCCAAAGGATCGGAGAAGCATCTTAATATTCGGGAAGACGGAACCCGGTATAGGGCTGAAAGGATTTGGGTACCAAAATTTGGAGATATGAGAGAAATGGTACTTAGAGAAGCTCATAAAACCAGATACTCAATACATCCTGGAACGGGGAAGATGTACAAGGATCTCAAGAAATATTTTTGGTGGCCGGGTATGAAAGCCGATGTTGCTAAATACGTAGGAGAATGTTTGATGTGTTCTAAGGTCAAAGCTGAGCATCAGAAACCATCAGGTCTACTTCAACAACCCGAAATCCCGGAATGGAAATGGGAAAACATTACCATGGATTTCATCACTAAATTGCCAAGGACTGCAAGTGGTTTTGATACTATTTGGGTAATAGTTGATCGTCTCACCAAATCAGCACACTTCCTGCCAATAAGAGAAGATGACAAGATGGAGAAGTTAGCACGACTGTATTTGAAGGAAGTCATCTCCAGACATGGAATACCAATCTCTATTATCTCTGATAGGGATGGCAGATTTATTTCAAGATTCTGGCAGACATTGCAGCAAGCATTAGGAACTCGTCTAGACATGAGTACTGCCTATCATCCACAAACTGATGGGCAGAGCGAAAGGACGATACAAACTCTTGAAGACATGCTACGAGCATGTTTTATTGATTTCGGAAACAGTTGGGATCGACATCTACCGTTAGTAGAATTTTCCTACAACAACAGCTACCATTCAAGCATTGAGATGGCGCCATTTGAAGCACTTTATGGTAGAAAGTGCATGTCTCCGATTTGTTGGAGTGAAGTGGGGGATAGACAGATTACGGATCCGGAGATTATACAAGAAACTACCGAGAAGATCATCCAAATTCAACAACGGTTGAAAACCGCCCAAAGTCGACAAAAGAGCTACGCTGACATTAAAAGAAAAGATATAGAATTTGAAATTGGAGAGATGGTCATGCTTAAAGTTGCACCTTGGAAAGGCGTTGTTCGATTTGGTAAACGAGGGAAATTAAATCCAAGGTATATTGGACCATTCAAGATTATTGATCGTGTCGGACCAGTAGCTTACCGACTTGAGTTACCTCAACAACTCGCGACTGTACATAACACTTTCCACGTCTCGAATTTGAAGAAATGTTTTGCTAAAGAAGATCTCACTATTCCGTTAGATGAAATCCAAATCAACGAAAAACTTCAATTCATCGAAGAACCCCTCGAAATATTGGATCGTGAGGTTAAAAGACTTAAGCAAAACAAGATACCAATTGTTAAGGTTCGATGAAATGCTCGTAGAGGACCCGAGTTCACCTGGGAGTGTGAAGATCAGATGAAGAAGAAATACCCGCATCTATTTCCAGAAGATTCGTCAACACCTTCAACAGCTTAAAATTTCGGGACGAAATTTATTTAACGGGTAGGTACTGTAGTGACCCGAACTTTTCCATGTTTATATATATTAATTGAGATTGATATTTACATGATTAAATGTTTCCAACATGTTAAGCAATCAAACTTGTTAAGACTTGATTAATTGAAATATGTTTCATATAGACAATTGACCACCCAAGTTGACCGGTGATTCACGAACGTTAAAACTTGTAAAAACTATATGATGACATATATATGGATATATATATAGTTAACATGATACTATGATAAGTAAATATATCATTAAGTATATTAACAATGAACTACATATGTAAAAACAAGACTACTAACTTAATGATTTTTAAACGAGACATATATGTAACGATTATCGTTGTAAAGACATTTAATGTATATATATCATATTAAGAGATATTCATACATGATAATATCATTATAATATAATAATTTAAAATCTCATTTGATATTATAAACATTGGGTTAACAACATTTAACAAGATCGTTAACCTAAAGGTTTCAAAACAACACTTACATGTAACGACTAACGATGACTTAACGACTCAGTTAAAATGTATATACATGTAGTGTTTTAATATGTATTTATACACTTTTGAAAGACTTCAATACACTTATCAAAATACTTCTACTTAACAAAAATGCTTACAATTACATCCTCGTTCAGTTTCATCAACAATTCTACTCGTATGCACCCGTATTCGTACTCGTACAATACACAGCTTTTAGATGTATGTACTATTGGTATATACACTCCAATGATCAGCTCTTAGCAGCCCATGTGAGTCACCTAACACATTTGGGAACCATCATTTGGCAACTAGCATGAAATATCTCATAAAATTACAAAAATATGAGTAATCATTCATGACTTATTTACATGAAAACAAAATTACATATCCTTTATATCTAATCCATACACTAACGACCAAAAACACCTACAAACACTTTAATTCTTCAATTTTCTTAATCTAATTGATCTCTCTCAAGTTCTATCTTCAAGTTCTAAGTGTTCTTCATAAATTCCAAAAGTTCTAGTTTCATAAAATCATGAATACTTTCAAGTTTGCTAGCTCACTTCCAATCTTGTAAGGTGATCATCCAACCTCAAGAAATCTTTGTTTCTTACAGTAGGTTATCATTCTAATACAAGGTAATAATCATATTCAAACTTTGGTTCAATTTCTATAACTATAACAATCTTATTTCAAGTGATGATCTTACTTGAACTTGTTTTCGTGTCATGATTCTGCTTCAAGAACTTCGAGCCATCCAAGGATCCATTGAAGCTAGATCCATTTTTCTCTTTTCCAGTAGGTTTATCCAAGGAACTTAAGGTAGTAATGATGTTCATAACATCATTCGATTCATACATATAAAGCTATCTTATTCGAAGGTTTAAACTTGTAATCACTAGAACATAGTTTAGTTAATTCTAAACTTGTTCGCAAACAAAAGTTAATCCTTCTAACTTGACTTTTAAAATCAACTAAACACATGTTCTATATCTATATGATATGCTAACTTAATGATTTAAAACCTGGAAACACGAAAAACACCGTAAAACCGGATTTACGCCGTCGTAGTAACACCGAGGGCTGTTTTGGGTTAGTTAATTAAAAACTATGATAAACTTTGATTTAAAAGTTGTTATTCTGAGAAAATGATTTCTATTATGAACATGAAACTATATCCAAAAATTATGGTTAAACTCAAAGTGGAAGTATGTTTTCTAAAATGGTCATCTAGACGTCGTTCTTTCGACTGAAATGACTACCTTTACAAAAATGACTTGTAACTTATTTTTCTGACTATAAACCTATACTTTTTCTGTTTAGAATCATAAAATAGAGTTCAATATGAAACCATAGCAATTTGATTCACTCAAAACGGATTTAAAATGAAGAAGTTATGGGTAAAACAAGATTGGATAATTTTTCTCATTTTAGCTACGTGAAAATTGGTAACAAATCTATTCCAACCATAACTTAATCAACTTGTATTGTATATTATGTAATCTTGAGATACCATAGACACGTATACAATGTTTCGACCTATCATGTCGACACATCTATATATATTTCGGAACAACCATAGACACTCTATATGTGAATGTTGGAGTTAGCTATACAGGGTTGAGGTTGATTCCAAAATATATATAGTTTGAGTTGTGATCAATACTGAGATACGTATACACTGGGTCGTGGATTGATTCAAGATAATATTTATCGATTTATTTCTGTACATCTAACTGTAGACAACTAGTTGTAGGTTATTAACGAGGACAGCTGACTTAATAAACTTAAAACATCAAAATATATTAAAAGTGTTGTAAATATATTTTGAACATACTTTGATATACATGTATATATTGTTATAGGTTCGTGAATCAACCAGTGGCCAAGTCTTACTTTCCGACAAAGTAAAAATCTGTGAAAGTGAGTTATAGTCCCACTTTTAAAATCTAATATTTTTGGGATGAGAATACATGCAGGTTTTATAAATGATTTACAAAATAGACACAAGTACGTGAAACTACATTCTATGGTTGAATTATCAAAATCGAATATGCCCCTTTTTATTAAGTCTGGTAATCTAAGAATTAGGGAACAGACACCCTAATTGACGCGAATCCTAAAGATAGATCTATTGGGCCTAACAAACCCCATCCAAAGTACCGGATGCTTTAGTACTTCGAAATTTATATCATATCCGAAGGGTGTCCCGGAATGATGGGGATATTCTTATATATGCATCTTGTTAATGTCGGTTACCAGGTGTTCACCATATGAATGATTTTTATCTCTATGTATGGGATGTGTATTGAAATATGAAATCTTGTGGTCTATTATTATGATTTGATATATATAGGTTAAACCTATAACTCACCAACATTTTTGTTGACGTTTTAAGCATGTTTATTCTCAGGTGATTATTAAGAGCTTCCGCTGTCGCATACTTAAATAAGGACGAGATTTGGAGTCCATGCTTGTATGATATTGTGTAAAAACTGCATTCAAGAAACTTATTTTGTTGTAACATATTTGTATTGTAAACCATTATGTAATGGTCGTGTGTAAACAGGATAT
This sequence comes from Rutidosis leptorrhynchoides, assembly GCF_046630445.1. NCBI lineage: Eukaryota > Viridiplantae > Streptophyta > Magnoliopsida > Asterales > Asteraceae > Rutidosis > Rutidosis leptorrhynchoides. The sequence continues at coordinate 352,038,036 of NC_092339.1, forward strand.
TTTAGATTATCATTATTTGATAATCTACGTAAAGCTTTTTAAAACCTTTATCTATGAAATAAAGGTTATGGTTTGTTTTAAAAATGAATGCAGTCTTTGAAAAATGTCTCATATAGAGGTCAAAACCTCGCAACGAAATCAATTAATATGGAACGTTTTTAATCAATAAGAACGGGACATTTCAAAGATGTCGAACTCCAATTTGTTGGGGGTGAAGTAGGTCAAAGAGAAATCGGGAGTACCAATTTGATTTTGGAGACAAATAACAAGATTGATATTATTAGGGATCATTTGAAGAAGGCTCAAGATAGACAAAAGTCGTATGCCGATAAACGTAGACGAACGATCGAATTTCAAGAAGGTGACATGGTGATGCTTAAGGTTTCGCCATGGAAAGGTATTATTCGATTTTGAAAACGGGGAAAGTTAGCTCCTCGGTTTATTGGGCCATTTAAGATTTTAGCTCGTGTTGGTGAAATCGTGTATCGTTTGGAATTACCCGAAGACCTTGCGGGGATTCATAATACTTTTCATGTTTCCCATCTCCGTAAGTGTCTTGCGGATGATTCATCTTGGGTGCGATTAGACGAGATTGAGCTAAATAATAAGTTAGAGTATATTGAGGAACCGATTGTCATACTTGATGAGAAGGTCAAATGGTTAAGACATAAAGAGATTAGGACTTTTAAAGTTCAATGGCGACGGAGTAAGGGTTCCGAGTTTACTTGGGAGCCTGAAGAATTCGTGTGGGTTTATCTTCCTTCTTGTCATGCGGCTTGGAACGCGAGGACGCGTTCCGATTCAAGTGAGGGAGAGTTGTAAGACCCGAATATTTTCTTGTTCATATGTGTAATTAGGTTGAATGAATTGTGGGGTTTCTTTGTATATTTTAAAAAGAGAAAAGAATTCTGCCCAGGCTATCTGCGCGCCGCGCAGGATTATGGCGCGCCGTGCCATATGCTGTGACAGCTCACCCTTCTCTTTTAATTAGATATTTTAAGGGCAAATTGGTAAATTCACTAAAGGGCCGACTTTAAGGCTCTAGATTCAGTTTGGTGAGCCTCATAACACCATTTTCACCTACTTCACCTCTTCCAAATTAATTTAGTGAGAGAAAGGGTTTTCTAGAGTGAGAGAACTCAAATCAAGGAAGAAAAGCCGATTTCGGGTCTAAGTGCAAGCATTAAAGTTGTTCATCTATCCTCTATCTACATTTTGATTGTAGTGGTATGCTCTAATCTTGATTTCCTAATTTAATTTTGTGAAAGGGTTAGTGTTAGGGTTAATGGTGAACTTAAAACCCACTTTGTTAGTAAATTGGGTGTTTTGGGTGAAATTGGGTCATGAAGACCCAAAGATGACTAACCTAGGGTTTTCAAGTATTAATTGATGTTTGAGAGCTTAAATTTGTTAGTTAGTTACTAGCACACCTATATCTAAGTAAATGGGTGTTGTGTGGGTTAGTGAATGACCCAAAATGGGTATGTTGACCTTAATTTGGTCAAATGGGTCAAAATGGACCTAAGTTAGTTAATGTTTGAGTGTAATGCATAAACCTTGTGTTGAAATGTGTTTTAAACCTAACTTGGCTAATGATTAGGGTTTTGGGGATGTTAACCCAAATATTAGGGTTAAGGGTGTAAATGGGTCGAAATTGCACCATGGGTCAAGATAACACTAGAATGGAGTTTTAGTTGGTTTACCAACTTGAGTTTGTGATTGATATTATGTATAATGTAATAGGTACATTACATTGAAGATTTTCGAGCTTGATTATCTTTCACAAGGGATTTTGAGGTGAGTTGAAACAACCCGTCCTAATCCATCCGGACGAAGTCCATATCGATTATAAACGAATCACAATAGTTGGTTACATCGCGAGGCATTTGACCTCTATATGATACGTTTTATAAACATTGCATTCTTTTGAAAAGATATACCATAAATGAATATTTAAAATTCAATGTTTTCGACATCTGATGATTTCTACATATAGACAATCACCGTAAATAACAGTTTACAAGAATACTTCCGTTGACAATGCAGTCAAAATAAATACACGGTGATGATTTTGTGAATGCAATGATTCCTCGAATAAAACATGTATAACTCCATGCCCATAGTTTCTCTAACATATATTCAAACAGCGGAAGACTTCTAGGAACCTGAGAATAAACATGCTTTAAAACGTCAACATAAAGTTGGTGAGATATAGGTTTAATGCTAGCAGCGTTATAAATATAGACCACAAGATTTCATATATATAAATGTTTTAATAAAAATATTCTAAGTGGTTGAGCACTTGATAACCATACTTAACATTTAATCAACGTCGCATATTCCCTTTATTATGAAATCTCACTACACCGTACCAAGTGTAGTCACCAAAAGGAAGTACTGTGCAACCGTTGAATACTGGTCGTCCAGTCCGGTTGGGGTTGTCAGGCCTGATAGATCTATCAACAGGATTCGCATTTACAATACCTCATGTAAATAGTAGTTACCAAGTTACAGGGAAGTATGCCAGTGGTACAACTCAACGTAGAATATATATTTTTAATCACTTGTGTCCATAACGTAAATCATAAAATGCATGTATTCTCATCCCGAAATATTTAGAGTTTAAAAGTGGGACTATATACTCACTTTTGCTTTGAAGATATATAACACAACTTGGTCTCCGATAGATATCACGAACCTAACCATATATATAATATATTAACATATTTTCTTTTCAAATAATTGTTACATATATACTTATAATACTTTTAATATCTATTAGTCCGTAGTTAGTAGTCCGATGTTAGTGGTCCACAATTAGTTGCTCAATAAATAAATAAAGACCCCATCATATTCGTATTGATCAGAATTAATCTCGACCCATGGTACCATGTTGTCAAATGACGTGTTGCGTACATAAAGTACCGTGTTGTCAAATGACGTGTTGCGTACAATCATGAGGTCTTATAATTAATCTTCTCGTGTTGTTTACGGGTGGTCCTGAAATATGTAAAATCAAATCATAAGTAAATATATATAAAATATCATATTAATTAGCAAAGATATGATTAGTTTAGTTTTACTCCAATTAATTTCGTAGCTAAACTAGCTTTGGATACCCAATTTTGTTTTAGCCGTAGTTTCTTCAATATAACTCCGTTTTTGTTGGTTCAACTTGCCATTTCCTTGGATCGAGTCATTATTTATGAATATGAACTGTAAATACCTTAGTTTGCATTCGAAATCACAGGTTATAGGTCAAACTTTGGTGAATCTTATGAAAGTGATCATTTCCGTTGTAAAAACAACATCTAGATGATCATTTTTACAAAAATACTTACACTTTGAGTTACACCATGAGATTTTTATATATTAACATATTCATAAGAAATATAATTTTTCCAGAATATAAACTTCCAATTCAAAGTTTAAGATGGTTTTTAATTATCCAACCCAAAACAGCCCCCGGTTGCACTCCAACGATGTAGATTCAGTTTTAAGGTGTTCTTTGTAAAATAAAGTTGTATCTTGTTAAGTTAGCATATCATTATGATATATTACAGGTCTTGAAGTATTTTAAAAGTCAAGTTAGAAGGATCTATTTAGTTTGCGAACAAGTTTGAAATCATTCAAACTATGTTCTTGTTGTTATAATTTATAACTCAAAATAAGATAGCTTTATGAATATGAATCGAATAAGATTATGAATAAGGTTACTACCTCAAGTTATTTGGATAAAGCTACTGGAAAGGAAGTATAATTCTTGATCTTCAAAGAGTTTTTAAAATGGGTTCAAAAGATTGAAAGTATAAACTTGAAATGGATGATCTTCATGAAGTGTTCTTGTTTGGTTTTTCTTATGATAATTTTAGGTTGTTTTAAGGCTTATAATTGAAGTGTTTTTGCTGAATTGAAGTAGTAGAACAAAGGCTTTCAAGTGTGTGTTTTTAGGGAGTAAAATCTTAGAATAAAAATTGAAATGGAAATGATATAGATATAGATATATAAAATGTCATATGTATATAGATATAAAGAGATTCCAAGTTGAAATTTTAGCTAGAAGTTTAATACTAGATGTTAAGAGTTGTTAAACATGTCTCGCCCATTATTAAAAAGGTTGAAAATGATGTTTTACTATTGGTATATATGAATAGTAAATACATCCAGAAGTTGTGTATAATACGGGTATAAATACAAAATTATTTTATTTATGTGTTTAAAGATGTCTCATGAGTCATATGTAATAACAAGGATGTCATTTTCCATGATAAAAGGTTGAAAATGATGTTTTCCTATTACTATATTCCAATAGTAAATACATCTAGAAACTGTGTATTAATACATCTTAATACAATACATATATATTTATTTTAACTTAGAAGTTATAACGTCGTTAAACGTTATATATATATATATATATATATATATATATATATATATATATATATATATATATATATATATATATATATATATATCGTTTTGAAGTCCTTAAGTTAGTAGTCTCATTTTATGTATATAATCCATTGTTAATATATTTAATGAGATACTTAATTATCATATATTCAAGTTAGATATAATCCATATATATCCATATATATACATAAGTATATAATTAATACAAGTTATGACGTTCGTGAATCGTCGGACAAATGGATAGTCAATTGTTTGTATAAAACTCATTTCAAAAGTTTTAAAACTTGTCAAAATTCATTGCTTATCATGACGAAATTATTAAATCATATAGAGAATTGGTTTAAAATAAGTTGAAATTTTTCGGGTCGTCACAGTACCTACCCGTTAAAGAAATTTCGTCCCGAAATTTGAATGGGATGGTCATGGCTGACAATAAGTATGTTTTCATGACGTATACGAGTTGGAAATTAGAGTTTTATTATCATCAAGTAGTATTGATAAAGCAATTTGATTTTTGTGAAGAGTACGAGTGAGGCTATCACCAAAGGGTGAAATGAGTAGATATAGATTCGTCATATCTTTTGACGTAGATAGGATTGATTTCCAAGTTCAAGAGATTTGGAGGAAAATCTTCATAATGAGATTTGATTCTTCGATAATCAAGGAAATTAGAATCCGCTTTAAATGCGATCATCTATTTTGATTGCTCTATCGGATCTTTTACTATAAATCCACCTCCCTTCATTTCCTTACAACTCATACCTTCTATTCTTCCTCCCTCAATTCATACTTTAAAACATTTATCAGTATGCTTCATCCAGTACTGATCCTGGATATACTCTTAACTTTTATCTCTGTCATTCTTCTTTTTCATCTACCACCGGAGGATTTTATTTATTTCTCCTATTACCTTGGGGTTATAGTATTGTTAATTCTCCCGTGCCTTTACGTTGCAATACGTATTGATATACACGGTTTGTAATTTATTTGTTGTTGTCGAGCTTTATATTTTCTTTTATATTTAACAGTTCCATACTTCTGTTTCCTCTTCCCGACTTCGAGTCAAGCGAATAATGGTTCAGAATTCGTAGGTATGGATTTTGAAATAAACATAGTTAATGTTCTAAGAAGGAAATAGTAATTGCACGATCTTGATTTGGTAAGTTACCAGAATGTCCGAAAAGATAGAATTATCAAGGAGATATGTTCTTAATATGTTTGGAGATTGGATAGAATGTAAGAGTTGTGTAACATGGCACATGATGACGTTATGATCTGTGAATCATCACGTTCCATTTAGAAACTCAGCATGAATTACTGTAATATAATCACGTTGATCAAGTGTCATTATATTATACTAATTCATGCTTCAGTTTCCAACACTACTTCAAAACATTCATATTTTAAACTCGAATTTTTCAGAATTTAGAAACTAACACAGTTTCTTTTATGTTGTAACGCAGATATTGTGAAGAGATAAATGATTTTTGATGAGGATAGTTGGGAATATATCTTCAGGAATATCGGAGATATTTATAATGAAAGATACGATGATATCTTAGATTATCTAAGATCAGAGAATGACGCGGAAAATCTGTCTGTGAAGGTTTAGAATAAGGAGTAAGGTTCTTACTAACGGTTTCAGGAGACAATGAATCATTTGAATCCTTTGAAGGTAGATTTCGTCCTTATGATTTGTCCACGACCTCCTTTATACTTTGCTCAATCCGTTTTCCAGTACCAAATTTTTTGTTCTAGCTTTTCCAATCTATTATTCTTTATTGTCAAACTTCTGACCATAATTGTTGTCTACTGTATTTACCACTTTATCAGTCTTTTCCAAAACTTCATAGCACTAATTCGTAGGGTGGAGCGTTTTTCAGAAACTTCACATTTGAAATATGTAATTCTTGGGGATAGACGTTGTATATATATATATATATATATAACTACTGAAATAGAAACGCTGCGAGATTTCAAAATACCAATTGTTGATTCCGCCAAAGGGGTAACGAGTTGCTGGTACATCTGCTGATAATGTCGTAGAATATAAAAGGTTCCCCGGTAACAAAAGGGTAATCGTATGTATTACAGGTTATAATAAGGCTACTTCGAATGGAAAGTCGAGGTTGACTTGCTGAAATTGTGATAAAATTTGCTATTTTGGGAAAGGAATCGCAAAGTTATTTTTGCTAATAAATGCTAAAAGATTTAACGCGGATACGTGTTAAATTATGTCCTTGGTTTCGAGAGCTTTTCAGATGCAAGACTGCGGGTAATATGTGGTTGGATCATCATATCGATTGTCCATTATTTGAAGTGTCTTCAGGAATTTCAAAGGGTTTGATCATAGATTGTAATTGTTAATATACATATGATGTTTTAGGACTTTGAATGATACAAATATTTTTCTGGGTTCCAAGAATCGAATGATGTTCTAGCATAGTTTTGAAGTCAAAGTATAGTTTTGAAAGATGTAAGAGTCCTAAGAGTGATGTCTTCTGTTAAGTCTTGACTTGGATTTCGTTTTGTCGTAATCAAATTTGGATGAGAATGGTTGTTTTGATTTCTATGAAAGAATGTATATTATTGTGAAGGTAGTGAGTATAGTTGATGATTGTTGAATTAGAGTCGAAGAATATAATCATATTAATTGTGAATTTATATATCTCTCGGGTATTACCTACCCGTTAAAAAAATTTCACAAATAATGGTTTGTAGAATTTTATTACAATCTTTATGAAAATATATGTACATATATATTTTCTTCAGATGTAATCATGAATTTAATAAGTCAATATAATATTAGACTCATTTGATTTTCGGTTTGAGCTAGAATAAGTAATCTCTAAAACGATTAGGAACCACATATTCTTCACAGAATATTAATGAAGTTATGGATCAATACTTCATTATTTATTCTTATATATATTTCCTTAGTGAATCATGCTGATACTCATTGAACTCTTGCTAACTTCACAAGATATGAATGTTGTTTCCCAGTAAGCTTCGAGTACATTGAAGATGAAAGTGTAAAATCAAACATATTATTGAATAATACACTTGGTTTATTATAAAACGGAATTCATTGAATTGAAACAGGGATTGTAGTTAACGATGATTAAGTTGCTGACGAAGGACGTACATCATTGCATATTTGTAGTATGAATTTAAACGAGTAGTATCTACCCTTTTTCAATTCATACTTAATAGCTTAGTACGAAAGGATTTATTTTGGTTTTCGAATTCATATATATAAAATATTTATATAAATTCTTCAGAAGAATGAGTTAATACTTCATAACTCGTTGATGCAATATACGCGTTATTGATGATGTCCACGGTGATTCTTGAACTGGTGGAGCTTGTGATGTTAAAGGTGCTGATGATTCTAATCATGTTGACAGCACTGACTGTGTTGGTGAGGCTAAGGGTACTGCTGATGCTATTAGTAAAACAAGTCTAGCTTGTACCTTACGCATCATTCTTGTCGGGGTTTCTACTCTTCCTTTTATCATTTCTGTCCACTCATCTGATTTATGGTTAAGGCAGAAATAGGTAATCTCTATGTCTTTAGAGATTACATAATCACCATAGAATGTTTCTCTGATGAAGTTATGAATCAATACTTCATCGTTTGTTGTTGTTGGTACTTCTTGGTATCTATGGTGCGTGTGACGTTGATATCCGAGGTACGGATGGTGATATTGAGGCGTGTTGTAGTGACCCGAACTTTTCCATGTTTATATATATATTAAATGAAATTCTTATTTACTTGATTAAGTATTTCCAACATGTTAAGCAATCAAACTTGTTAAGACTTGATTAATTGAAATAGGTTTCATATAGACAATTGACCACCCAAGTTGACCGGTGATTCACGAACGTTAAAACTTGTAAAAACTATACGATGACATATATATGGTTATGTATATAGTTAACATGATTTTATTATAAGTATGTATCTCATTAGGTATTTTAACAATGAGTTATATACATAAAAATGAGACTATTAATTTAAGAAACTCGAAAACGATATATATAACGATTATCGTTATAACAACGTCTTACTAGGTACATATGAATCATATTAAGATATTGATACACTTGGTTAATTATGTTAAATGATAAGTAAATATATTATTAAGTGTATTAAAAATGAAATACGTATGTAAAAATAAGACTACTAACTTAATGATTTCGAAACGAGACATATATGTAACGATTATCGTTGTAACGACATTTAACTGTATATATATCATACTAAGATATATTATATATCATAATATCATGATAATATAACAATTTAACATCTCATTTGTTATAATAAATAATGGGTTAACAACATTCAACAAGATCGTTAACCTAAAGGTTTCAAAACAACATTTACATGTAACGACTAACGATGACTTAACGACTCAGTTAAAATGTATATACATGTAGTGTTTTAATATGTATTCATACACTTTTGAAAGACTTCAAGACACTTATAAAAATACATCTACTTAACAAAAATGCTTACAATTACATCCTCGTTCAGTTTCATCAACAATTCTACTCGTATGCACCCGTATTCGTACTCGTACAATACACAACTTTTAGATGTATGTACTATTGGTATATACACTCCAATGATCAGCTCTTAGCAGCCCATGTGAGTCACCTAGCACATGTGGGAACCATCATTTGGAAACTAGCATTAAATATCTCATAAATTTACAAAAATATGAGTAATCATTCATGACTTATTTACATGAAAACAAAATTACATATCCTTTATATCTAATCCATACACCAACGACCAAAAACACCTACAAACACTTTCATTCTTCAATTTTCTTCATCTAATTAATCTCTCTCAAGTTCTATCTTCAAGTTCTAAGTGTTCTTCATAAATTCCAAAAGTTCCAGTTTCATAAAATCAAGAATACTTCCAAGATTGCAAGTTTACTTCCAAGTTTTCTAAATCCAATCCAAGTAATCATCCAAGATCAAGAAACCTTTGTTACTTACAGTAGGTTATATTTCTAATACAAGGTAATAATCATATTCAAACTTTAATTCAAATTCTATAACTATAACAATCTTATTTCGAGTGGAAATCTTACTTGAAATTGTTTTCGTGTCATGATTCTGCTTCAAGAACTTTCAAGCCATCCAAGGATCCTTTGAAGCTAGATCTATTTTTCTCATTTCCAGTAGTTTTATCCAAGGAACTTGAGGTAGTAATGATGTTCATAACATCATTCGATTCATACATATAAAGCTATCTTATTCGAAGGTTTAAACTTGTAATCACTAGAACATAGTTTAGTTAATTCTAAACTTGTTCGCAAATAAAAGTTAATCCTTCTAACTTAACTTTTAAAATCAAATAAACACATGTTCTATATCTATATGATATGCTAACTTAATGATTTAAATCCTGGAAACATGAAAAACACCGTAAAACCGGATTTACGCCGTCGTAGTAACACCGCGGGCTGTTTTGGGTTAGTTAATTAAAAACTATGATAAACTTTGATTTAAAAGTTGTTATTCTGGGAAAATTATTTTTATTATGAACATGAAACTATATCCAAAAATTATGGTTAAACTCAAAGTGGAAGTATGTTTTCTAAAATGGTCATCTAGACATCGTTTTTTCGACTGAAATGACTACCTTTACAAAAACGACTTGTAACTTATTTTTCCGACTATAAACCTATACATTTTCTGTTTAGATTCATAAAATAGAGTTCAATATGAAACCATAGAAATTTGATTCACTCAAAACGGATTTAAAATGAAGAAGTTATGGGTAAAACAAGATTGGATAATTTTTCTCATTTTAGCTACGTGAAAATTGACAACAAATCTATTCCAACCATAACTTAATCAACTTGTATTGTATATTATGTAATCTTGAGATACCATAGACACGTATACAATGTTTCGACCTATCATGTCGACACATCTATATATATTTCGGAACAACCATAGACACTCTATATGTGAATGTTGGAGTTAGCTATACAGGGTTGAGGTTGATTCCAAAATATATATAGTTTGAGTTGTGATCAATACTGAGATACGTATACACCGGGTCGTGGATTGATTCAAGATAATATTTATCGATTTATTTCTGTACATCTAACTGTGAACAAATAGTTGTAGGTTACTAACGAGGACAGCTGACTTAATAAACTTAAAACATCAAAATATATTAAAAGTGTTGTAAATATATTTTGAACATACTTTGATATATATGTATATATTGTTATAGGTTCGTGAATCAACCAGTGGCCCAGTCTTACTTCCCGACGAAGTAAAAATCTGTGAAAGTGAGTTATAGTCCCACTTTTAAAATCTAATATTTTTGGGATGAGAATACATGCATGTTTTATAAATGATTTACAAAATAGACACAAGTACGTGAAACTACATTCTATGGTTGAATTATCGAAATCGAATATGCCCCTTTTTATTAAGTCTGGTAATCTAAGAATTAGGGAACAGACACCCTAATTGACGCGAATCCTAAAGATAGATCTATTGGGCCTAACAAACCCCATCCAAAGTACCAGATGCTTTAGTACTTCGAAATTTATATCATATTCGAAGGGTGTCCCGGAATGATGGGGATATTCTTATATATGCATCTTGTTAATGTCGGTTACCAGGTGTTCACCATATGAATGATTTTTATCTCTATGTATGGGATGTGTATTGAAATATGAAATCTTGTGGTCTATTGTTACGATTTGATATATATAGGTTAAACCTATAACTCACCAACATTTTTGTTGACGTTTAAAGCATGTTTATTCTCAGGTGAATATTAAGAGCTTCCGCTGTTGCATACTAAAATAAGGACAAGATTTGGAGTCCATGTTTGTATGATATTGTGTAAAAACTGCATTCAAGAAACTGATTTCGATGTAACATATTTGTATTGTAAACCATTATGTAATGGTCGTGTGTAAACAGGATATTTTAGATTATCATTATTTGATAATCTACGTAAAGCTTTTTAAACCTTTATTTATGAAATAAAGGTTATGGTTTGTTTTAAAAATGAATGCAGTCTTTGAAAAACGTCTCATATAGAGGTCAAAACCTCGCAACGAAATCAATTAATATGGAACGTTTTTAATCAATAAGAACGGGACATTTCACGTGTGATGCGGATGTGATTGTTGGTGGTGGTAATGATCCTGTTGATGTTGATGATGGTGATAACGTTGATGCTGGTGATGCTGCTGGTGCTTAGGGTATTGAGGCTTGCGATGTTGATGTTATTGACGGTACTGGTTATGCTGCTGATGCTGCTGATGGTGTTTGTAACCTTCGTACCGTATTCTCCAAAGCCACTACCCGAGCGCGAAGCTCATTGACTTCTTCTATTACACCGGGGTGATTGTCGGTTCGGACGATCGGATAAATAAAATCTAGAATTTGATGTAGTATATAATCATGACGAGATACTCTGGAAATGAGAGAGAAAATGATTTCTCGAACAGGTTCGCCGGTAAGTGCTTCAGGTTCATCGTCAAGAGGGCAATTTGATGGATGGAAGGGATTACCTTCCTCTTGTCTCCAATGATTGAGGAGGCTACGAACCCATCCCCAATCCATCCAAAATAGATGATGACTGATTGGTTGATCCATTCTGGTCACACTGCTTTCGGAGCTTGAGTGGAATTCCATATCGGAATCCGAGGGACTTGAACTAGTGACGAGTTCCATTTCGTATGATTGAATAAAGGATTTTTCGATATGAAATGATTTTCTGGCTATCGGGTGGTATTCTAATTATATAGAATATCCATATATATAGAACAAAAGATCTCGTAGATTACGGTGGGATTTATGGAATATGTCAGACAAAGTTTAAAGTAACAGATACGCATAGATATGAATTAGCAAATACGCTAAGATATGAATTTTGTCTGTACACCATTCATGCAATGAATGCAGTAAGACGCGTTTAGACTTAAGATGATAAGCAGGTAATTTTCTACGGATGATAAGTAGATGATTTTCAACACAAAATGATAAGTACAATTTTGACATGCAGACACGGTCGAAGTTCAGACTCACTAATGCAACCTAACGACTTATCAGTTAGACAAACTAATGCAGACCTGGTTCGCTAAGAACACCGCTCTGATACCAACTGAAACAACCCGTCCTAATCCATCCGGACGAAGTCCATATCGATTATAAACGAATCACAATAGTTGGTTACATCGTGAGGCATTTGACCTCTATATGATACGTTTTATAAACATTGCATTCTTTTGAAAAGATATACCATAAATGAATATTTAAAATTAAATGTTTTCGACATCTGATGATTTCTACATATAGACAATCACCGTAAATAACAGTTTACAAGAATACTTCCGTTGACAATGCAGTCAAAATAAATACACGGTGATGATTTTGTGAATGCAATGCTTCCTCGAATAAAACATGTATGACTCCATGCACATAGTTTCTCTAACATATATTCAAACAACGGAAGACTTCTAGGAACTTGAGAATAAACATGCTTTAAAACGTCAACATAAAGTTGATGAGATATAGGTTTAATGCTAGCAGCGTTATAAATATAGACCATAAGATTTCATATACATAAACGTTTTAATAAAAATATTCTAAGTGGTTGAGCACTTGATAAGCATACTTAACATTTAATCAACGTCGCATATTCCCTTTATTATGAAATCTCACTACACCGTACCAAGTGTAGTCACCGAAACGAAGTACTGTGCAACCGTTGAATACTGGTCGTCCAGTCTGGTTGGGGTTGTCAGGCTCGATACATCTATCAACAAGATTCGCGTTTACAATACCTCATGTAAATAGTAGTTACCAAGTTACAGGGAAGTATGCCAGTGGTACAACTCAACGTAGAATATATATTTTTAATCACTTGTGTCCATAACGTAAATCATAAAATGCATGTATTCTCATCCCGAAATATTTAGAGTTTAAAAGTGGGACTATATACTCACTTTTGCTTTGAAGATATTTAACACGACTTGGTCTCTGATAGATATCACGAACCTAACCATATATATAATATATTAACATATCTTCTTTTCAAATAATCGTTACATATATACTTATAATACTTTTAATATCTATTAGTCCGTAGTTAGCAGTCTGATGTTAGTGGTCCACAATTAGTTGCTCAATAAATAAATAAAGACCCCATCGTATTCGTATTGATCAAAATTAATCTCGACCCATGGTACCATGTTGTCAAATGACGTGTTGCGTACATAAAGTACCGTGTTGTCAAATGACGTGTTGCGTACAATCATGAGGTCTTATAATTAATCTTCTCGTGTTGTTTGCGGGTGGTCCTGAAATATATAAAATCAAATCATAAGTAAATATATATAAAATATCATATTAATTAGCAAAGATATGATTAGTTTAGTTTTACTCCAATTAACTTCGTAGCTAAACTAGCTTTGGATACCCAATTTTATTTTAGCCGTAGTTTCTTCAATATAACTCCGTTTTTGTTGGTTCAACTTGCCACTTCCTTGGATAGAGTCATTATTTATGAATATGAACTGTAAATACCTTAGTTTGCATTCGAAATCACAGGATATAGGTCAAACTTTGGCGAATCTTATGAAAGTGATCATTTCCATTGTAAAAACAACATCTAGATGATCATTTTTACAAAAATACTTACACTTTGAGTTACACCATGAGATTTTTATATATTAACATATTCATAAGAAATATCATTTTTTAAGAATATAAACTTCTAATTCAAAGTTTAAGATGGTTTTTAATTATCCAACCCAAAACAGCCCCCGGCTGCACTCCAACGATGTAGATTCAATTTTAAGGTGTTCTTTGTAAAATCAAGTTGTATCTTGTTAAGTTAGCATATCATTATGATATATTACAGGTCTTGAAGTATTTTAAAAGTCAAGTTAGAAGGATCTATTTAGTTTGCGAACAATTTTGAAATCATTCAAACTATGTTATTGTTGTTATAATTTATAACTCCAAATAAGATAGCTTTATGACTATGAATCAAATAAGATTATGAATAAGGTTACTACCTCAAGTTACTTGGATAAAGCTACTGGAAAGGAAGTATAATTCTTTATCTTCAAAGAGTTTTTAAAATGGGTTCAAAAGATTGAAAGTATAAACTTGAAATGGATGATCTTCATGTAGTGTTCTTGTTTGGTTTTTCTTATGATAATTTTAGGTTGTTTTAAGGCTTATAATTGAAGTGTTTTTGCTGAATTAAAGTAGTAGAACAAAGGCTTTCAAGTGTGTGTTTTTAGGGAGTAAAATCTTAGAATAAAAATTGAAATGGAAATGATATAGATATAGATATATAAAATGTCATATGTATATAGATATAAAGAGATTCCAAGTTGAAATTTTAGCTAGAAGTTTAATACTAGATGTTAAGAGTTGTTAAACATGTCTCCCCCATGATTAAAAAGGTTGAAAATGATGTTTTACTATTGGTATATACGAATAGTAAATACATCCAGAAGTTGTGTATAATACGGGTATAAATACAAAATTATTTTGTTTATGTGTTTAAAGATGTCTCATGAGTCATATGTAATAACAAGGATGTCATTTTCCATGATAAAAGGTTGAAAATGATGTTTTCCTATTAGTATATTCCAATAGTAAATACATCTAGAAACTGTGTATTAATACATCTTAATACAATACATATATATTTATTTTAACTTAGAAGTTATAATGTCGTTAAGCGTTATATATATATATATATATATATATATATATATATATATATATATATATATATATATATATATATATATATATATATATATATATATATAGTTTCGAAGTCCTTAAGTTAGTAGTCTCATTTTATGTATATAATCCATTGTTAATATATTTAATGAGATACTTAATTATCATATATTCAAGTTAGATATAATCTATATATATCCATATATATACATAAGTATATAATTAATACAAGTTATGACGTTCGTGAATCGTCGGACAAATGGATAGTCAATTGTTTGTATAAAACTCATTTCAAAAGTTTTAAAACTTGTCAAAATTCATTGCTTATCATGACGAAATTATTAAATCATATAGAGAATTGGTTTAAAATAAGTTGAAATTTTCCGGGTCGTCACATGAGTGGAGTAATTATACGTATGTGTATATGACGCGTTTATTTGTGGGTGTTATGGTATGAACCATCGAGCCGGTAGTGCCATAACATGTGTACGATAAGATGTAAACCACGAGCCGGTAGCATCGAGTGTGAACCACGAGCCGGTAGCACTATAAAATAAGATGTGAACCGCGAGCCGGTAGCATCGAGTGTGAACAACGAGCCGGTAGCACTATAAAATAAGATGTGAACCACGAGCCGGTAGCACTATAAAAGAGTATGACTCAATTGCGTATGGTGTGAACCACGAGCCGGTAGCACCATAGCGTTTATGGTTAACCATATTGAGATTGTCGATTATATATATATATATATATATATATATATATATATATATATATATATATATATATATATATATATATATATATTTATATATATATATATATATACATTATGTTGAGTATATGCTAATGCGGTTTTGTGTTAACGTACGACTTGTTAAGTGTTTTGGGTACGATGACATGCTAATTGAGTTACGAGTTCGTACGAGGTATTTAATGAATGTGATTGCAAATAGATGGGTTATATATATGTATGTGTAATTATTGCATTCACTAAGCTTTGCTTACCCTCTCGTTGTTTACCATTTTATAGGTTCCGGCGTGGACAAGGGTAAGGGTATACGGTTGGATTAGAGATCCCGCTTATTGTTAGGGGACGCTTTTTGGATGTGTTAGGTTTGGAGTTTGACCGAGACTTGGGTAGTTTAACCCCAAACACCATGCTCGTAGTGTCGTTTGGAAATTAAACTAATGTGGTCGAAACTCAAACTTTGATATGAAACTCGTAAAACGGCCGATGTGGGCCCCGCTTTGTAAAACTTATTTTATGTTTGAATAGTGTTAGTTTTACATATTTGAATATGTTGTTAAAAGCGTTTTGTCTAATTATGTTGGGAAGTGGCCAATCTTTTTCCCGTTTCAAGACTTTTTGGACAGACCAGTTTGGCGCGTCGCGCGGGGTTCTGGCGCGCCGCGCCAGTAGCTGAAGAAACAAATTTTTTTTTTTTTTGATATTTTCCGCGGGTTCGATTGTGGTTTGGTTTGGGTTGTTACACAACAGCAGCGCGAGCCCCATTGCCCACTCTTAAGTCTAGTGTGTCTTTCTTCAGTCTCATACTTCTTCTCATTCCCTGCATATTGTTACAGATGTGAGTACCACAACTAGTATCAACAATCCAGGAATCACTAGAAAAAGTGTATAACTGTATATGAAATATACCTGATTTGCTGGTCTGACCAGCTTTGCCTTTTCTCAACTCAGATAGGTAGGAAGGACAGTTCCTCCTCCAGTGGCTAACCTTTCCACAGTGAAAACATTCGGCGTCTTTAGCTGGGTTTTCTTTCTTGGGAGGTGGTGGAATTTTCTTTTTAGCAATTGACTTGCCTTTTCCCTTTTTCCAAGTTTTCGGCTTATTCTTTTTCACCCTACCTTCCCTAATCATAAGGACACCTAGATTGGAAACCTTGGATGGAATATTCTGTTCAGCAGTTTTGAGCATCGAGTGCACCTCTGCCAGAGATTTCTCCCAACCTTGCATATTGTAATTCATCACAAATTGGTGATACGATTTTGGTAGTGAAGCCAAAATCGTGTTCACAGCCAAGTTAGGCGGCAAGGTAGTTCCAAGTTTTTCCAATCGGTTAATGTAACTTTTCATTTCAAGACATGAGATCTTACTGATTGACCCTCCTCCATTTTGCATGTTTGAAGAAGCTTATAAGTTTCATATAACTCTTGACAAGCCTGTTTCTGAAACATATTTTTCAGCTTAGTCATCATATCATATGCTGTACGATCTTCCATTTCCTTTTGGAGGCCAGAAGTCAAACTAGCAAGCATGATTAAAGCTATCTTCTCTTGCTCATCAAACAACTTCTGATAAACATTCTTTTGAGCAGCAGTAGCTGTCTCAGAAGGAGCTTCGGGTAAGGGTTCTTCAATTTTGTTCAACTTCCCTTCAAATTTGAGAATAATTCTCAGGTTGCGGTACCAATCGAGGAAGTTTGAACCATTGAGTTTCTCGTTCTCCAACAAAGAATGGAGGTTGGTTTGGTTTACGTTTTGATTGTTTGACATCTACAAAAGAACAAGATTCAATTTTAATATTTTCGATATTGTACTTTAATAAATTAACTACCCAGGTTTTAATATATTTAAAAGCAATTAATTTACGAAAGCCTAAGATTCACATAGAGGTTCCATAACTACATCTGTTGATCAGCTAGCAGTTATAGCGTCTATTGGTAGGTAGCGGTTACCAATTGCATCACAAGTGAAACTCTTAGATCTTTATGGGACTTAGAAATATGTGTAGTTTAACAAACCACTATTACCTATTGGCATGTTTGTCCCATCCTTGCCTCGAACTCAGGTCTAACCGTGAATACGTTTAAGTCGTCTAATTTGAAAACAATGGAAATTTAGCCTAGTCTCACTTGTAACTGAAAATTCACCTCGTGGTTATAATTTGATTAGGTCTCACCATAATAAAAAAGATAACGAGGAGTGTTTGCAAGCTCATTGGGTGGCATGACTTAAATTCGATGGGTATTTTAAAAATGTTTGTGCTAATGAATAATGCATGCATACAAGATTCGCTACACCATTTTTTAAAAATCATTTTAACCAATTGTATATATGTCGATCGTGTTTATGCATCTAGTTTGTTATTTTATTATATATATAAAAATAAAAAATTCACAAACCTGTATCGTTTTAAAACAATTTTAAAAGATTTCGGTCATACATAATTTGTGTTTCAAAAATCATTTAACTTTAAACTCGTTAGAGTTTAACTTTTAAAATCATCAATTTTAATCCTTTGAAACTTTTTTCGGTTTTATTTGATGTTTCCATCAAAAACATTTAGCATATGTTCTAATCAACAATTATGTATAATGTAAAAATAAAACACAACCATATCATGCATCACACACACATAGCCTAGCTCAAAAATCATATTCTCAATCCCATGAGCCGATATGGGATCAAGAGGTCTAACTAAGGGTAATATCGTAGCTCCCACTTGATTCAAGAATCAAGTGAAAACTTGACAAACGTCATCGTTGTCAACTTGACCTGTTCGCCATCTTCTAAGTCAAAAGCATGTTGTATTTAATCTTCAATCTTCATCTTGTTACATTTATTTAAATTTAAAAATACAACTAAACTAGTACTTTTACAAATTGAAATAAACTTAAATACAATACTATGAAAATGAAAAATACATATAATACAACTTTGGCTTCAAAATGGCCTTTCTAATAATACAAATAATCAACATGACATAATATTACCGTAATCAACAATCACAACAATCATACATAGGTCGGGGCATTATGGGCTATGTGTGCAATCACAATTCTAATAACTACATTATTAAAAATTACATATGGCTTGTCCATTGTTACAATGCATATGTACAACCATGAAATGAAATAAACAACAATTATTCAAGCCATAATAAATTCAAAATTTATAACAGTGATATTTTTCAGATCTTATTTGTGCCTCATGGGGTTTACTTTAAAAACAAACATGTTGAAATTATATATAAAATTTTTTTTTTACTTTTTACCAATTCACCACAAAACTAGATCTGAGAAAATCATGTGACAATTAAAATGGTGTAAAAGCGGCTCGGATACCACTGATGGAAAACCGTATGTACTTTCAAATCAGATTAACGCAACGGACAGTTAAAATAAACTTATTTTACATTACAAAACATGCACACGATTGACGGTTCCAACAAGATCCAATTACACCACTAATAATTGTCAAAATATATAAATCACTAGAGTGAGTAAACGATATACCTTTCCTGAAGAAATGAATTGATGGGGAGAAACTTACGATCAAAAATATAACCGTCTCTTTGGATAGTCCACACTACACTTCAAACAACCGCTAATGGATGCTAGTCCAAACTCAAGTAACAATTAATCAACCCTTGATTAATTGTGGAAACTATTAAAACAATAATACTCCGTATATATTTTGGTTTTGATTTACGAAAGTAACATAAGGAAAGTAATGTTGCTTGATGTTTGTACAGCCACAAAACAATTTATTATTTCCTTCTTCTTATATCTTTTTTTGTGAGGCAGAGAAGAGAAAAAGGAAATATAATATCAATTTTTGTGTGTATTTTTCTTGACTAATTGAATACATAAAATAAAAATATATCTTATATAATATTACAAGGTCAAAGATATAAGGCCACCAAATCCATATAAACATAATATATACTTGGTACGTAACTACCAAAAAATAATTTCTATTATAATTAATTAATATTAATGATCCACTTAATTAATTAATTCAATTATAATTATGTATTTTAATTTGTTTCGTTACTTGAGTAATATATATACATCATATATATATTTCTTTTGACGTCTAGGTGTATATATGTGTGACTCCGAATGCTCAAATGAATTTAGCCATATAGTTATATTTTGCACCTTACACACAAATCTTACAGTTGTGACTCGCTTCCTTTTAACAGGGCTGATCACTAAGACTAACCATCATCATTATCGATCCGGAATAGAATATCGAGATATCAAGTGTAGTTATTTATGTCATTTATATATGCACGGCGACTCGTATGAAAGTGCACTAGATTTGTTCTTTTTTATGGAGGGGCATGAGCTAAACTCAAATATTGAAGTGTATAATATCCTCATCTTTGGTGCAAACAATTGCGGAAGATTTGATATTGCTAGACAACTTTTCCTTGAGCTAAGTGTTAAAGGTTTGCAACCCGATGAGGTGATGTATACTTTGATTATTCGTGGTTTTTGTCGGGAAGGTATGGTTAAGGATGCGAAAAGGATGCTTATTAGAATGAAACGAAGTGGTTTCTTGTCGGACCGTGTAGTAGATGTCAATCAAATTCCATTATGCTATCTGGAGGAAGATTCCTTTTCCAGTTCGGCTTGCGTTAACGTTGACATGAGCGGAGTAGGGTACGGATCCAATCCTCCTCCACTTGCTGCAACTCTTCTGACGTTAGATCTTCCCGAACAGCTTTTAAGCTCAGAGGCCTTTTCTGATTAATTACTAGTAGTAATAGTTAGTAATTTACTAGTAGTAGTAATTTACTTTATTTTCGAGTTCAAGTTGCAACAACTTGAAAATTGGGTTTTTATCATAATCTAGACATTTTAGCAGTTTTTTACTAGTATTATTAGTTTAATACCCGTGAATAGGGATGATAAAAAAAACCTGTACCCGATGGGTAACCCCGAAAACCGATATTTTGGCGCCGGGTTCGGGCCGGGTAAATGGGTCGAATACGTTATCTATTATTATTGGATATTTTTGGCCCGGGTCGAATATGTTATTTATTGTTTATTATTAATTGTTGTTCTTCAATACAATATATCTATTATAAAATTATCATTAGCATGATCGTACCATAACGACGTAGAGCAAATGAACCTATTTATTAATAATCTAGCTCACTTGCCTGTTAGATGTATAAAATTATAAGAACATCTAGCTGATCACTTTAAATGAACCTATTTATTAATAATCTAAAGCTACAATCTTTCTCGATCGCCCCATCGGACTGATGTACTTCTCAAAAACTCTGCTCCAATGGGCGATTTCGGAGTACTCGTATGATGGGGTATTGACATATATAATCTGAATACATACGATGTAGAAGAAGGAAATGTCGTTAGCCAGTTTTATATTATATTTCACTTGCCATCATATCATCAACATTTGTATAACTGATCCGGCCTGAAGATAAAAAAGGAGGGAAATAATGCATGCTAGTATGGCAATATTATGATAAGATGTAAAATTGAAAACAAAAAGATCCTGGATCCAAAGTAGCGAAGTTTAATGAGTAGTGAATATTGGACAATATGCATACAGCTACCGAAAAATATATCAAATATATTTTGATATGCTTTGAGATCAGTTAAATTTGAAGAGTACCTTTAACATATTTAGGTCATCTTCCATCACGGATATATCTAGTCGGGTATTAGTCGTAAGTCAGAGACTAAGCGACTGGTCGGACGTTGACTAACTTTAAATTTGACCGAATACATTCCATTGTGAACTAATAAATTTGACTTTCACAGACTAAATTGAACTTTTGCCTACTTTGGCCGAATAAATTGTCTATAAGATCCAGGCTATTTCCGTGACTAGTCCAAGGACTTTTACATGTTGGTTTTGTTTTTGATAAAAAATTGATATGGGTACTTGATGAAGGATGTTATCCCACGTAGGTGGGAGGAAAGAATTGGAGGTATATCACTTGGTTATAGAAGGAGGTCATGTGTATCATTTCAATTTGCACCAAATTAATACACTTTAAGTATTTGATTATTTCTTTCTTTCTTACTCTTGTTTGAGAGTTGTATTAGTTAAATATTTTGGAGAGTGTAGTTGGCTTAAGAGAGCTGTCTATATCATTGTAACAATTTGTGATATAGTGAATTTCTCTCTTTGGGGGCCGATGGTTTTTCTCCTGTTTTGAAGTTTTTACGTTAAATCTTGTGTTGTGGATTGTCTTTATTTCTTTACTGTTATTGTTGAGCTGGGTAGTGGGAATTATTGAGACCGTAATTTTCCCAACATTACAACCATATTTATACATCAGAATCTAGATAGCTCATGAGAAAAATGTCTTACCCGAACATAAACATAATACATTCAATCATTCATATTCACAAATATATATATATATATATATATATATATATATATATATATATATATATATATATATATATATATATATATATATATATGGTAGTGTTCCCATAAAAATGTTCTCATTTTAACAAATCATGAGAACACTTGTGAGCCACATAAATTATAAACATTTAAGAGATAAAAAGATAAAGTTGTATTTTAATTTACACATCTATTCTTTAAAAATATCGTTGCTGTTTATATACTTCCTATAATTTCTCAATAAATTCAACATCAGAAATTCAACGTGAGAATAGTATTAGGATGCTCATCAATTAATAATAAATATTTAATAAATAACAAGAAATAATTGAAAGATACAATTGATCTTCCATCTATTTATGTATACGGAGTACTAAACACTTATGGATGCTCCACCTTGAATTTATCCAACTTATAAATCTCAACACCATTTAATATAATACATATACATCCAAATGGATATCATTGAATTATAAGGATGCTTAGACTTTAAAAATTCTAAAGCATCATATCGGCAATATGCAACAATTTAAATCTCAACACCATTAAAATTAAAATAGATATATATATATATGCATCCATGTAATTAGAATCGTTACGATAACATGAATAAAAAGTATCCATTGGATATTGCATCCCGATGACCGATATGGATTAGTTAGTCAACTGCATCCTAAAGTTATTATATTTTTAACGAAAATTTACATACACAAATGCATCCAAAATACACATGGATTGATTTTTATATCTTTCTAAATGAACATTCAATACATATATTGTTTGTGTATATTTTAATAAAGTATAATTGAAGTTCATAAAAGATAGTTTTTGCCAGATACGTAGTAGATGTAAATGATGAGAAGGACTTCACTAGAATCATGGGTAGTAATGAGATATATTTGGTAGAAACGGTTATTTTTTAAATCCTTACGTGATTTTAATATTTTTATAATTAACAATTATTTAAATTTTCTTTAATAAAATGAGTGGTCTAAAAGTGTTCTCATCAGATTTTAAAATGAGAATGTTCTCATTTGAATGTCCCTCCCTCCCTCTCTCTCTCTATATATATATATATATATATATATATATATATATATATATATATATATATATATAACTTCCTGACTGTTACGTGACAATTGTCATCATGTGACCCTGTTTAGTGAGAAATGTCAAAATTTTGTGTCAGATTCATGTCGAGCCCTACCAGTTATATATATATATATATATATATATATATATATATATATATATATATATATATATATATATATATATATATTGGATTATATTTTATATTTAATTATTATATATTATATAAATATAGTTAAATTAAAAATATATAAATCAAAATTCATATAATAAAATAACATAAATTTAATTCAATTTAGATAAAATATATTAAAATTAAAATTACTTCATTCATAATAATGAAACAAGATTACAAGTCCTAAAAAGATGCTTACTCCAGGATTACAATAAATTAAAACGTCCTAAAATGTAATAATACGATCACTTAATCTTAAAATACGAATTCAGGGAATCTTCTTAATCGTGTCGTCACTCATGTATCCCTCATTGCTACTCTCGCATTTAAGTCCGGACTTAATGGTTGTAGTGTAAAAATTTCGCGACGTCGTTTCGTTGCAATAACAAAGTTTGTATTCGTATGCCCTGAACAACGAGTGAAAATTAAATCGAATAGAGAGTTAATTACTCCTATTTAAATAAGTAACTAAGCTAGTGAACTTGAAAACCTAATCAAAGTGAAAATGGTAATTAATCAAACATGTTAATTAACTGGAAATGTTATACTCAGTAAATAATAAGGATTTGGTTAGAGTTTTTATTCTTTTGTGAACTTCTTATTATCTCTTTTCTTTTTTTATTATGTTGAATTCGAAGGAATCATCAATTGTTATTTTTGTTCTTTATTATGTTTGTTCTTTGTTATTTTTGTTCTTTATTGTTTTTATTCTGTATTTAAATAATGGTATCATCAATTGTTTTTATTTTTATTTTTTATTATTTGTTGTATTCATAATTATTATGTTGAAAATCATAACCTATGAAAACCCATATTGTACGTAATAAAATAGAAAAATGTTAGGGAACGTAGAATTTAAAATAAAAGAGTAAATTACAAATAGTCTTTGTGGTTTATCTTAATTTATACCGTCCATCCTTTTCTTTCAATTGTTTACATATCATCCCTGAATTTGTAAGAATTGAACAGCAGTAGTCTTTGGCACTAACTTTCGTTAAAACATTACATTGAAAGTAGTCTGATAAGAGTAACATGGCTCTTTTTATTAATCTTCTTCTTCCACGTACTTTTGTCTCTTGTTCCTTCCCCTTTTTTTCCATACTCATCGGCCATCGCAACACCTATCATTTGAACATCTAATCTTCATAAAATGAGCATATAAAGCCTGGGAGCTCTATATCATAAGTCCACTTCCAAAAAAAAAATAAAGGTAATCTTATAGTTCAAAATCAACTCACGTTTTCTTTATTCATTTCTTCCTCAACAAACATTTTTCATTTCTCTTAAGTAATCAATCTATTCTCAATTCAATCACTTCAAATAATTTAACTTAATCACCAATTAGAGTTTAAAATTTTTGACAGATCCGTTTCGCTTGATTTAATAATTAGGGCTATATTTATGAACAATGTGAAATGATTGCATTGTAATTAATAATATTATATGTTTCGAGTTGATTTATATCAGGTTATGATTCAAGTGTATAATATATACGTAGCGAAGAAGAGTGATGTGTTTGAAGGATACGAGAGAATATTGTGAGCTGTTTAGAATTTTGTCTAGAAAATGTAGTGCATCTGCTTCTATTTTGACAAAGGTTTATAATACGGATCGAGTAGTGTTTTTGTTCGTTTGAATATTTACGATTTTAGGAGTTACTAATTATAGTTTTTTTACCCAAAATTACCGTATTGACCATCATGTGTAGGGCGCAAGTAATTTTTTAACGGGTCAATTAAAATGGCGTTAGGTGGTGTTGGTTTAGGACTAGCATTGTGCAATTATCACTTTATAGAACTTTTAGTATAATTTTAAAAAGAAAAGGACTACTAATATAATTTTGAGTGAATTGGACCAATAGTATAAATTACTCAAAATAAAAATAAAGAATTTAGACTAAAAGAATTTATATTTCCCAAACCGAACGAACTCCTCATTCCAAAAAACGCCTCCCTTATATCAACCACCAACAGACGGTGACGGACGGACGGACGAACGGACGGACGGATGGACGGAGGGAGGCTGAGATCACGCCATTAGTTCCAAGGTACCTTTTTCCTCCTCTTCTTCTTCTTTCTGTTTTTTTATTACGTATAAATAAAGTATATACGTGTACATATTTCTATTTATGGAAGTTTTGATCGTATCATACTATCATCTATGTTCTTTTTCCTTTCATGATATATGTTTACAGACCTTTTATCCTTTTGACCCATATAACATTTAATAATTTTTCTGTATAAATTTTAATATTGTAATTATATATTGCTAAATCAGTCTATATATATATTATATTATACATTTATACAATATATATTATTCCAAAAGCTAAACCGAACAGAGGAAAGTATAGGGTTAGCTTTTTCATATGAATATTTTTTTTTCTATTTCAGATGTAGAAACCAAAATCTTGTTATTGAAATTCTTTTCATTAAGGATTCAGAAAGTTGCTAAATTTTATTTTCGAAAAATAAATTGAAATGCACGGACACGCATGAGTGGTCACGGAATAACCTAAAATTTTTCTCGATAACTTACTTAAAACGAAAAAAGTGAATGTGTTAGGTCGGATTGGGTCATTACAAACACCATCAAACAATAACTATGTTATGCTCCCTCTTTTCAATCTTTATTGTCGAGTTTTTATTTTCCACATCTCCCAAATTAATTGTTCAATTTCATACATAAATAAGAATAAAGAGATAAAGTTTATTAATAAAGTAAGATTTAAAATTGTAAATTAAAGAACAAACATAATATGAGACAGAGGGAGTATAAATAACCTATTTTGCCAAATTAATTGTTCAATTTCATACATAAATAAGAATAAAGAGATAAATTAGTAATTATTCACACAACACGTTTCAAAAAATAAGTTAGAATGAACCGTATCATATATATGAATAATTGATTAACACTGTAGTTCTAATTTGCCTAGAATTGAAGAACAAAGCGCAATTAGGCCTTGTCTTGTTGAACAAAAACGTAAAGGGTGTGTTTCCGTTACTGTGTATGAGAAAATAAAGAATAAGGGTACACTTTTTCTTTATACATTTATATATTTAGTACTCATGTATTAAATCATAAGTGAGCTAATTTGAATATATTTTAATGAACCATACTATAAAATTATGAACTTTAATGAAATGCCCTGTTCATATCGATTATAAACGTTACATAATAATTGATTTCATTGCGAGGTATTTGACCTCTAAATGATACATTTTACAAACATTGCATTTGTTTTTAAAAGACAAACTCTCATTACATCGAAAGTTGACAGACATGCATATCATTTCATAATATATCCAAACTATAAATGATTTCATAATAATCTTGTTGAACTCAACGACTCGAATGCAACGTCTTTTGAAATATGGCATGAATGACTCCAAGTAATATCTTTAAAATGAGCAAATGCACAGCGGAAGATTTCTTTCATACCTGAGAATAAACATGCTTTAAAGTGTCAACCAAAAGGTTGGTGAGTTCATTATTTTTTCATAATCAATCATTTCCATAATTTTTATAGACCACAAGATTTCAAATTCATAAATAAAGTGCAGGTCTGCTCACTGCTGAAAATCCATTCATACGAATTAAACACCTGGTAATCGACATTAACAAAATGCATCTAGAATATCCCCCGCATACCGCATTCGCAAATATGCTCACAGCATACAAACAGGCCACTCTTTTAAAAATGACGGTTGTGTACACCTCACAAACAGGTCATTCCTTTTAAAGCTGGCGGTTGTATATTAAAATCGAAGTACTAAAGCAGTTCAAATTCTCTGATTGGGGCTTGTCAAGGCCCATAGATCTATCTTTAGGATTCACGTCAATTAGTGGACTGGTTCACTAATTCTTAGATTACCAGACTATAAAGGGGTGATATCCGGTGTATTCGAACTCAATCGTAGAATGTTTTTAAGTACTTGTGTCTATTTCGTCAAACATTTATAAAAGTAGCGCATGTATTCTTAGTCCCAAAAATATATAATGCAAAAGCATTTAAAAGGGGAGTAATAAAACTCACAATACTGTATTTCGTAGTAAAATACATATGACGTCATTGAACAAGTGCAAGGTTGGCCTCGGATTCACGAACCTATATTAATTATATATATTTATATGTTGGTCAATATTTGTCTAACAATTTAGGTCAATTCGTAGTGTATCACAATCCTAATGCTCGAGATTATCATGTAAAAGTCAACAAAAGTCAACTTGATTCAAAATGACTTCTAAAATTTATACATGTTTATTATATAACTTAAATATAATTGTTTTATATATTTAAATATCTTTATCATATTTAAAGTAAGTAATATAAATCTTTTATTAATAAATAAAAATTTATATTAAAATTTATATATAATAAAAATATACTCTTATATATCTTAAGTAATAAAATTTATAAAATTAATTTAATATCATAAAAATATAGTGGTATGTATTATTAATGTAATTATATTACATGAGATAAATTATCTTTGTATCACATATTCATTTGATAAAATAATATTGATAATAATAATAATAATAATAATAATAAGTAAAAGTTGTATTATTTTGTAATAATAATAATTATTATTATTCTACTAATAATAATAATAACTATACTTTTAAATTTTAACAGTAATAATAATAATATTTTATAAAATAATAATTCTATTCAAAATGATAATTTTTAATAATAATAATAATACTAAAATGATAATAATAATGATGTTTTATAATAACAATGATATTTCTATTAAAAATGATGATTTTAGTAAAAATGATAGTTTTAATATAATAATTTTAATAATAATAATAATAATGATAAAAATAATGAAAACGAAATTTTTATCTAAATCAATATCTTACAATATTTAAATTTCATCATGATACTTATTCTCATTATTCCCTAATTGATTTGTTTAATAGCTTTTAGTCCTCTTTTATATCGCATTCATAATAATGATAATAATAAAAATCATAATAATTAGATGATACTAATATTAGTTTTAATGATAATGATGCTAATAAGTATTATAATAATATTAATGATAATAATAATAATAATAATAATAATAATAATAATAATAATAATAATAATAATAATAATAATAATAATAATAATAATAATAATAATAATAATAATAATAATAATATTAATAATAACCTTAATGATAATAACGATAGTAATAATAATAACAATAACAATTTTTAATAATAATACTTATATTAATAATGATGATGATGATGATAATAATAATAATAATAATAATAATAATAATAATAATAATAATAATAATAATAATAATAATAATAATAATAATAATAATAATAATAATTATTAGATAATAATAACGACGATAATAACGACGATAGTAAAAATAATCATTTTAACAATAATAATACTAAAATTAATAAAAAATCAGTTAACCATATCTTTTAATCCGTTCATCGAAATCACACGATTCCTAAATGAAAAGTTATTAATTTTTCGCCAGCTTTCCAACGACATGCATATCATATACCTTATCTCAGTAGTATATGTATTAAATTCATGATTCATCATAAACTATCTAACGACAATATTAAACATACAAGCATGCATAATCATATATACTCGAGCACTAGTCAGGGATACACTATTAATATATAAAAGATAAGATATGAATGCTCACGTATCAATATTATGATTCAATATTGCAGGAAAGTACGTAGACACAATGGATATGATAAACACTAGTTTGACCTCACGAACATTGTGACGACCCGGAGATTTTCGATCAAATTTAAACTTAAACTTTATATGATTTCAACACGATAAGCAAAGTCTGTAAACCGAGTCTCAAATTTTTTTGAACTATTTACATGATTCAGTTGACCTTTGATTAATCTCGATGATTCACGAACAATTTTGTGCAAATAAATATGTCAATAAATATATAAATGAAAATATAAATATAAGTAATTATTATAATACTATCTAATCATTTGAATTAAATATGTAGATTAGGATATAAAAAATAATTAAGTTGTTATTAATCTATAATTATAACATATGATTTCTGTACATATGTATTATTAGGTGTACGATAAAAATGTAAAAGTTATACTATTAACCTAACTTTCATTATAAAGGTTAATATTAATATTTGTATTATTAATAGTATTATTAAAATATATATAATATATGAAGCTTGAGATGTACAAGTATTGTTGTTAATATTATTATCATTGTTAATTCTAATATTATTATTATTATTATTATTATTAGTTTCATTATTATTAATAAAATTAATATTAAATATTAATGTTTATATTATTATGTTTCTTTATATAATTAAGATACAAATATAAATTCGATATACGGATATAGATATATACATAAAAACATATAACTTGTTATATCTTAATTATTATTTGTATTAATATTAGATATTAAAATTACCTTTATAACTAAAAAAATCATTACTAGCATCATCAATACTAATATTATTGTGATCATCTTATATTATTGTCATTAGTTATTAGTATTATTATAATTATTATTACTAGTAATTGTATTATTATTTTTATTTTATTTAAGATGGATATATAAATATAATTATATAAATATATAAGATATACAAATACAGGATATAAAAATTGATATAGATAAATACAGATACACATATAGATACGCGGTTATATACATATATAATAAGAAATTTGTATTAATATTATAAAGATAATAATAATTATTATTATTATTATTATTATTATTATTATTATTATTATTATTATTATTATTATTATTATTATTATTATTATTATTATTAATACATTTATTATTAATATTTATTAAATTCAAATAATTACAAAATCTATTGTATATCGTTGTCTAACCTGTTCAGATGGTGGATCAAATTGAAATCAATTACAGATAGGGTTAAAATCAGTAGCTATCTAATTCAGGCTTTATTTTTTTTTATTTATATTTTCTGTCCTTGTGAATATATTTTCTGTCGACTCATTTTGACTTTACAATTAGTACAAATCAGTGATTAGTATTATCAATAAACTCACATTGTCAATTATCAATTATCAATCCCAATTATCCTTTACAACTCTCAAATTATCGAATTTTATCAGAAAAAGGGAAGAACACAAGAAAACTGCCCTGTTCTTGTGTAATTCTCCAAAAAGCTCAATTTTAAAATAAAATTCAAATTGTGTTAATACAATCTTGTTAGGAATTGTTTACTTAATCTAACTGTTAAATCTTAAACTCCAATTCTTGCTAACGAAGCCCAATTTCGAGGTCAAAGTTTTTGGAATAAAAGTCAACCGTTTGTTCTTCAATCAAATTCGGTTTTCCAGTTATGTTTTAAGTTTAATTGAACATCCAGAAAGTTTCTGTGAGTAGTTTAGGACCTGTTTCATGTAGAAATTTTATTCTCAAACGTTCGTAAATTTGAAATTGGTTGAGGGTACATTTTGGTCCTTTTGGATACGATTTGGTGTTATTTTGATAAGTGTTGCGAAAGTTGGAGTTCCAAGACTAAGAAGGTTAATTTTGAAGTTATTTGATGGTTTTTGGTGATTTTCTATGTAAACGAGTGAAGGAGTTTGGTCCGATTCGAGTTTTGACGAATATTAGTGAGTTTTCAGCTCAGATTCAGAAAAAAAGGTCTGGAGCGCCGCTCCAAAACCTTGAGCGCCACTCCAGTAGGCGTAAAAATTAAGTCGACAGTTTTCAGAAGGCCAGAAAGCAGGTGCACAGTAAATGGCGCGCCGCGCGAGGTTTTGTAGCACCGCGCGATATCTGGCGCGCCGCGCCACCTTCAGCCCGGTTCAGATTTTTTTCCTATTTAAAGCCCAAAAATTTACCCTAATTATTCATTATCGCATCCAGACGATTTCCAGCAGCTTTTTGACGAACAAGGGTGATTTTTGGGGAATCCCAAGCTCATTCTAACACATCAATCATTCCGGAAACAAGTCTCGATCCGTCTATCATTCAAGAACACAATTTTCATTAGGTTTAATTCTTATCATCATTATGAATACTTTTAATTGTTTAATTGTGATTTTGATTCTAGCCATGATTGGCTAAGCTTTTTAATGTTTGTCTAGATTGAATATTCGTATGTGTTTAGATGATACTTTAATGTTTTATTGATTAATGCATGATAATTATGAGTTTTGATTGAGAACCTTTCTTGTGGGTGTTGATTATTATTACTAGGTTGATTAGTGATCTTGTTTGAACAAAGGGAACCCTGTTTCAATTTAGTACACTAGTTTTCAATTGATTTGTCTTAACCAATTGGGTGCTTACTGGACCAAGGGGTAAACCGGGTAACAAAGATTAAACAAAACAGGAGTGAATTGTGTGGAGCGAACGCGTAACCAATTGAATCTTAATCTTGTAATTAGTTAATTACTAAGTCACAAACGAAAGAGGTCTTTGGTGAAAGGGAACCCTAAGCCAATAAATCCAAGTTTGACGTGTTTGCTAAAAGAGAACTCTGGGTAAACCGACTCTGTAGTTGCATGTATTGATAAATTGAACTAGAGCTTAATAACAAATCATCTGACACTGCGAATAGGAGATCTATGCGAACATTCTTTTATCTATTGAATTCAAATATCTTTATTTTTTGTTGAGTCTGAAATTTAATTCTTATAAACTTAAAAATACAAAAATATTGTTCTTTTACTTTTAATCAATCTTTGATTTGGCTAATCGTTAAATAGCCACAAAATAAACTATCTCGTACTTTCGATTTTCATAGATTAACTTAGTTTATTTTATTAGTTACAATCTTAATTCTCACGTTTAAACTGTCATTGGAACGATTTCG
The DNA here is from genome assembly GCF_046630445.1 of Rutidosis leptorrhynchoides. NCBI lineage: Eukaryota > Viridiplantae > Streptophyta > Magnoliopsida > Asterales > Asteraceae > Rutidosis > Rutidosis leptorrhynchoides. The sequence continues at coordinate 352,070,476 of NC_092339.1, forward strand.
GAATTACCAACTTTATACTATTACACGATCGGGTACACTGCCCGTTAGTGTGTAGTAATCTTTTAACCGGCATTTTCCATTGATAAATAAAATACACGATTTCACACATCAAGTTTTTGGCGCCGCTGCCGGGGACAGTTGTGTCGAAAATTAAGATTGTTATCTAATTGTTCTTAGTTTAGTTTTAGTTATAGATTATTATTTCTTTTCGTTATTCTCAGTTAAATCGGTGCGTTTAATCAGTTGTTAGTTGTGATTTCGCAGATAACAGGTAGTGCATGCCACATACGCGTTCTTCTAATTCTATGATTCTTCAACCATTTGCAGAACCCGAAAGAGAGTTATTCAGAGCGTTAAGTCAAGAGAAACAGTCTACAGTGGATTCATCTTTTTCTTCGAGTGCTAATATAATTAATTTGAGTAGTAGTTCTGAGACTGTGGTGCCCGATACATCACCTGAAATCAGAGAAGAAGAAGAATCTTACATTTCATTAGATCTTTTCGAGACTGAAGATATGTCTGACCAAGCTGATCAACCGAATCATCCTCAGACTATGGCAGAAAATTTGAAGGCCACACGAGGGGGCCAAGGCAATTCGATTACTCAACCGAACATCACTCAGCCTTTTCAAATTACAGGGCCGATCCTGAGTTTGATTTCTTCTAACTGCCAATTTCTTGGCAAGGATAGTGAGGATGCTAACGAGCATCTTCGTATTTTCAATGATGTTTGCAACTTGTTCAAACTGCATGAGGTTGCCGATACTTCGATCAAGACGAGGCTTTTTCCCTGGACTCTTAAGGGAGAAGCCAAGAGATGGTTAGATAAGCAACCGGAAGGAGCGATTACTTCTTGGGATACGTTGGTAGATAAGTTCTTATCAAAGTTTTTCCCTGCGTCTCGAGCTGCTAGACTTCAAGCAGATATTTCTCAATTCAGACAAAAGAGCAGCGAGACACTATTTGATGCTTGGGACCGTTATTCTAATTTGTTACGCTCGTGTCCGCAACACGGGTTGAATGATTTACAGAAGGTCCAAATTTTCTATAAGGGGTGTGACATCCCAACTCGTCAGAGTATTGATCAAGCAGCATGTGGAACTTTGATGGATAAGACAGAAGAAGAGGCACTAGCAATTATTGAAAAGCAGGCTGCTTACACTCACGAATGGCATCAAGATCATGAGTCAACTCGTTTAGCTTCAGTTAAGAGAACCGAAACCACTGGTGCATATGACGATTTTGGGTCTATAAGTGCTAAGTTGGATTCCTTTGGTAGGAATTTGGAGAAGATAAATAAGGATATTCATGGTATGAAGGTTGGTTGTGAGTATTGTGGGGGATTACATCTGGCAAAAGATTGTGATGCGGGGCTAACGATAGGGCAAAAGGAAGAGATCGCTTATATTAGTCAACAGAACAACAATCAGTTTTAGGGACGTGCGCAGTTTAATAGGAATTTCAACAATCCCTATAATCCTTAAGGTAATCAAGGTTCGAGGTTCCAGCTAGGTTCTAGTGGAGGATATTAACAGCAAGCTCCCGGGTATTTTCAGAAACCCCAAGCCGAAGAGAAAAAGTCCAACCTTGAAGCTATGATCGAGAAGCTTGTGATGTCTCAAATTCAGCTTGTTACTACTGTTACTCAGAACAATGAGAAGAATGATCAAATGTTTCGAAATCAACAAGCAGCTATTCAGAATTTGGAGAAACAAATTGGTCAACTTGCTAATCAGAATAATGAGAGGAAACCGGGGGAGTTACCGAGTAAAACAGATAATAACCCGAAGAATGGGCACGTTAATGCTATCACTACCCACAGTGGTTTAGCATATGATCCACCGAGGAAGCCCGATGAGTATGATTTACGAGTGCCGTTGGTTAAGGATAGTGAGCCGGTTGTTGTTAGTGAACCGGAGGGGGATAAGGAGCCGGAACAGGTGATTGAGAAAGTCGTGAGGGTACCGGAAACTGTTGCTGCGAAACCGGTAGTTAAAGAGTATCAACCACTGCTTCCATTCCCGAGGAAGCAGAGATTGGAAAATCTGGAGGCAGAAAAGTCCAAGTTCATGGACTTGATTAAAAAAGTTAACATAAATTTTCCTTTTATTGATGTGATTGCAGGTATGCCCAAGTATGCAAGGTTTCTTAAGGACTTGCTAACTAACAGGAAGAAGCTGGAGAACGTGTCTTCAGTCAGGTTGAATGCCGCATGCTCAGCGGTAGTTGCAAAGAAGCTTTTCGAGAAGCTTGAGGATCCTGGGAGTTTTACCATTCCTTGTTTACTGGGTAATTTGGATTGTATGAGGGCGTTGGCAGATTTGGGGGCTAGCATAAATTTAATGCCCTATTCTATTTACTTGAAGCTAGACCCCGGGGAGTTGAAACCCACGCGTATGGCTATTCAGCTAGCTGACCGCTCTATTAAATTCCATCGTGGAATTATCGAGAGTATGCTAGTTAAGACCGGGTCGTTGGTTTTCCCGGCCGATTTTGTGGTGTTGGATATGGAAGTAGATGAGAGGATTCCACTGATTTTGGGTCGGCCATTTTTAAATACTGCTAGGTGTATCATTGATGTCTATGGCCAACAGTTGACCCTTAGGATAGATGATTTGCATGCAACTTTCTCAATCGACCATGCTTTAAAATACCCTGCCTACATTGATGATACATGTTATTTTCTTAACACTGTGAATGTCCAGTCTGAGTTGTTGCAGGAATTCTCAGAGTTACAGGGTTCAGGATAATGTTCATTGGTTGAAATTGATGAAGAGTTGCAGGTTGAGGAGGTGGATATTTTGACCACCTTGATGGAAAACGGCTATGAGCCGACTGAGGAGGAGTTCAAAGAACTCGAACGTGTTGCAGATTACCGGAGCAAGTCTTCAATTGAAGAACCTCCCGAGTTAGAATTGAAGCCACTTCCTGATCATTTGGAATATGCTTATTTGCAAGAGGAATCTAAGCTCCCGGTAATTATTTCTTCTTCTCTTACTACAGGTCAGAAAACTGAGCTTGTAACCATGCTGCAGGCCCATAAACCGGCCATTGCATGGAAAATTCACGACATTAAGGGTATTAGTCCCTCCTATTGCACCCACAAAATCTTAATGGAAGATAACTCCAAACCTGTGGTGCAACGACAAAGGAGGTTGAACCCGCACATGCAAGATGTCGTGAAGAAAGAGATCATTATGCTCCTCGATGCAAGTCTTATTTACCCGATCTCTGACAGTCCTTGGATTAGCCCGGTACACTGTGTACCTAAGAAAGGTGGTATGACTGTTACCACTGATGATAAAAATGAGTTAATTTTCACTAGGACTGTCACGAAGTGGCGTGTTTGTATTGACTATCGAAAGTTAAACGACGCCACACGCAAAGACCACTTCCCGTTACCTTTCATGGATCAAATGCTAGAGAGGTTAGCGGGAAATAGCTTTTATTGTTTTCTTGATGGTTTTTCGGGCTATTTTCAAATTCCTATCTCACCGGAGGACCAGGAGAAAACTACTTTCACGTGCCCGTATGGCACATTTTCATACCGACGCATGCCCTTTGGCCTTTGCAATTCTCCGGCCACTTTTCAAAGGTGCATGATGGCCATATTCCATGATATGATAGAGGATTGCATGGAGGTGTTCATGGATGACTTTTCGGTCTTCGGTGACACTTTTTATTCATGCCTTTTTAATTTAGAACGGATGTTGGAAAGGTGTGAGAAGTCTAATCTTGTGCTAAATTGGGAAAAGTGCCATTTCATGGTTCAAGGGGGCATAGTTCTAGGGCACAAGATTTCTAAGGACGGTATTGAGGTGGATCCAGCGAAGGTAACGGCTATTAAGAACCTTCCACCTCACACCGATGTTAAAGTTGTTCAGAGTTTTCTCGGGCACGCCGGGTTTTACCGGCGGTTCATTAAGGATTTTTCTAAAATTGCTAACTCGATGAACAAACTCCTCGAAAAGGACACACCGTGGAATTTCTCCGAAGAGTGCCTAAAGGCATTCAATCTTCTTAAGGAGAAACTGATCAATGCACTAATCATAATTGCTCCGAATTGGTCCCTTCCATTCGAGCTTATGTGCGATGCTTCTGATTTTGCTGTTGGCTCTGTTTTTTGGGTCAAAGGGTCGAGAAACATTTCCGACCCATTTACTATGCAAGCAAGACCTTGCAGGGAGCGCAATTGAATTATACTACCACTGAAAAGGAGCTCCTTGCGGTGGTCTTTTCGTTTGATAAGTTCTGGTCCTATTTAGTCTTGTCTAAGACTATTGTTTTTACGGACCATTCTGCTCTTAAGTACCTATTTTCGAAACCGGATGCAAAACCTCGACAGCTTAGATGGATCTTGCTTTTGCAAGAATTCGATATCGAGATTCGGGATAAGAAGGGTGCTGAAAATCTAGCGGCTGACCACTTGTCTAGACTCGAGAATCCAAATCTCGAAGTCCTTCACGAATCGAGTATCCTTGATGATTTTCCCGATGAATATCTCATGGCGATGGACAAGGTGGACGAGCCATGGTACGTGGACATTGCTAATTATCTCATTGGGGGATTCTTGGAAAAAGGGTGGTCACATCAAAAGAGGAAGAAATTCTTCAGTGACCTTAAGTACTATTTCTGGGAGGCTCCCTATCTTTTTCGTTGTTTTCCCGATGAGGTTATCCGCCGGTGTGTTTCCGGTGAGGAGTGTATGCGTATTTTGACCGAGTGCCATAGTGGGCTTACCGGTGGGCATTTTGGACCCCAAATCACGGGGCGTAAAGTCTATGATGCCGGATTCTTTTGGCCGACAATTTTTAAGGATGCCCACTGGATTTGCAAATCGTGCGATTCTTGTCAAAGAGCCGGTAAAGTCACCAAAAGGGACGAGATGCCTCAACAAAGCATTCAAGTTTGTGAAGTATTTGACGTTTGGGGAATTGACTTTATGGGGCCATTTCCGAAATCTCAGAATTATAGTTACATAACGATGCACGAGTTGTGATTTTTTTCCTTCAGCGTTTATTCTCAATTTGGAACTCCTAAAGCTTTAATTAGCGATAGGGGTACTCATTTTTGTAATGCCCAAATGGAGAAGGTATTGAAGCGATATGGAGTTCTCCATAAAGTTTCTACTTCATACCATCTCCAAATGAGCGGACAAGTTGAGAATACCAATCGAGCTCTTAAGGGGATTCTTGGGAAAACTGTGGGGTCGAATCCGAAGGAGTGGGCGAATAAGCTCGATGAAGCTTTGTGGGCTTTTCGAACCGCCTACAAAATTCCAATTGGTACCAGTCCTTATCGGTTGGTTTATGGAAAAGCGTGCCATCTCCTGTTGGAGATTGAGCATAAAGCGATGTGGGCACTTAAAAAGTGAAATTTAGATGTGAAGGAAGCCGGACGCCTCAGGGCGGAGCAATCGAATGAGCTTGGTGAATTACGCCTTGATGCGTATGAAAATTCGTTAATTTATAAAGAGAAAACCAAGCAATGGCATGATAAAAGGTTAAAGGGTCCGAAAGAGTTTAATGAGGGTGATCGAGTGCTCTTGTTTAACTCTAGGTTGAAGCTTTTACTGGGAAAACTTAAGTCCCGGTGGACGGGACCATTTGAGGTTGTTAAGGTGTACCCATACGGTGCGATTGAGTTAAAAAAATGCTAGTGGTACTACCTTTAAGGTGAACAGACATCGAGTTAAGAAATATTTCGATGGTCCGTTGGAGATTGATGATAGGGTTCACGTTGAACCCGATCCTAAGGTTACTTGAAGTTGGAAACGAGTCTTGTGAATGACTCGGTAATAAACTTCACATTGTTGTAGAGTTTGTATGTTTTTGTGCTTGTTTGATGATATGTGCAATGTGATCATGCTCGGATTTTTGTTGGGGTTGTTTGTTGGTTTTTAAGTTGAGAAAATGGGTTAAAATGGCTTAAAAAATCGAATTTATGGGGTATCAGCACTTAGAGCACCGCTCCATAACATGGCGTGCCGCTTAGAATGAAAAGACCTGATGTGCCAGATCTTTAAAAAGCCTCGACATGATTTTTCAGTTGAATGGAGCGCCGCGCAAGCATTTGGCGCGCCGCGCGATTACCTGGAGCGCCGCTCCAATTACTGTCGGGTAGCCTGATTTGTTTTTAAATATAAAAAAAAGGAATTTTCTTAACCACACAAAATAGGAGTCAGATTTTACAGCCTTTATTCACCCAAAACACTTATTCTTTCTATTCTATCTCACTTTCTTCACATACAAACACATAGATCCAAGAACCCTAATTTCAAATACTTAAATTTCTTGATCAATTAACTTCAAATCTTGCAAGAATGGTTAACCCTAAGGTCCGAATTTGTTTCCTATCTTATTAATTTCATCTTATTATATGTAATTACTTGCTTAATCTTTGATTTATATGATGAATTACTGTGGGGTTTGTTCAATTGGGGTTTTGTGTTCTAATTAGTGATGGGTTTTGTTAGATTATTATTGTATGCTTTGAATTCATAATTAATTTTGTGTTTTTAGAAGTTGCAATTGAACCTAGGGTTTGTATGTTTGGGAATACGAATTTGTAGGTGATAAAGGAGTTACATGCTTGAAATTGCTCTAGTTTTTGAATTGTTTATGTGTTTTTGAGCTAGTGTGGGGTTGTGTTCATATGAGCGGGTCATATTGGTTTGAATGACTTGAGCTATATTGGTTTATTTATGTATGATGCCATGCTAGTGAGGATTAAACATGTGTTTTTGAGTTGTGATGAGTATGTTGGTAGTAGTAATTTAAATTGGTAAAAATTGGCAAACATGATGAACTTTTCTAGATTTGTGGAAATTAAAAAGTGTTATGAGTAGTCATGTTTGTTAATATTTTGGTAATGGTGTTATGTGAGCGTCGTTGATATGATGCATTGGTTTAAATGATAGTATGATATGAGAAAGATTTGTGGTCTTGGCATATTTTTCAAGTGTTATTTGTTAACTTGGAGATTGTTTTGAAAAGTGGATTAACATGAAACATGGTTTGGTTGTAAAGGGTACTTGGTGCTTATTATTATGACTAACACTAACTTTTGAGTTTGGTGTTTTGTTTTCTTTACTTGTTTCATGAATGTAGAGATCGAGAGGTAACCAGGAACAACCAAGGCAACCACCAAATAATCCTGAATTATGGTTATCCCACATCTCTAATGATGAGGATTTGGAAGAAAGGTTCACAACAAATAGCGCTCGTCCGATTGAGCGAACTTTTTATTTGGATTGGTCGCAACTTTCATCATTGGGTAATAATATTGTTCGGGGGTTGCGTGGTTATTTGTGGGTAGTTTATGCTGGTAATGAGTTGAGACCTTATGAAAGGTTATTTGAAATTAATGAAGATATTTTTGAGCAGTTAACTATAGAGTTCTTCTCAACTGTTAGTTGTCGACCGCGAGCCTCTCCGACCGAGGCAGATTTCTTGACATTTAGGCTTGGCGGGTTAGAGCGTCGCATGTCTAAAATTGGGTTGGCTCGGGCATTAGATTTATATCCCGAGTTGACTGATAATGATTTGAAGTGGCATTTGTTAAATTGCAAAGTGTTTGGGCATGAAGCTTTCAGTGAGAGTAATTATTGGCCAACTGTGGCAAATGAGAATGCTGGTGCGTTTAGTTTAAGTCGGAGTGTTCGGTCGATGCTTAGACTTCCTGAGGACTGAATAATTTTTAAGATGATTGCTAGTATGTTCATGGCTAGGAAAAACGCGAATAAGATTCAGCGAAGGGATCTTTGGATCTTACAGCAAATTAAATTGAGGGAGCCAATCGATGTCCCGTATATGTTAGGAGTGTGGTTGCAGGAGATTGGAACAGATACACGCACGGAACGCCCATTGTTAGGTGGGCATTTGGTTACTAGATTTGCTCGGGCATTTTCGGTCCCGACTAGTAGGTGTGATATAGTGGGAGTTGAGGCGATGCCCACTAATATTCTGTTTTTCTCGAAAGCTGAGTTTATCCGACGAGGTCCAACAGGTTGGGTTTTGTGGTCTGATGAACAGCAACAGCCAGGTGACGGTGCAGGTCGTGGTTATGGACGTAGTGTTAGTCGATCCACATATGAGGCAGGTAGCTCGAGTGCTGCGAACGTACAGGGTACGTGGTCAATTGGTGAAGAGAGTTGGAATTCGTTGGTTAACAGTGTAGACGGTCTTCATCTAGAGTATAGGGACATCCGGTCAGTGTATGATGCACAGGTTGTGCATAATCAGCGGATGTTAGAGGAGTAGCGTAGGCATAACGAGGATTTGATGACTTGGCACCAAAATAATTATGGGTCGATTAACACAACGCTGGGACAGTTTGGAATAGAGATGGGTCATTTGTGTAGTGACCCGAACTTTTCCATGTTTATATATATTAATTGAGATTGATGTTTACATGATTAAATGTTTCCAATATGTTAAGCAATCAAACTTGTTAAGACTTGATTAATTGAAATATGTTTCATATAGACAATTGACCACCCAAGTTGATCGGTGATTCACGAACGTTAAAACTTGTAAAAACTATATGATGACATATATATGGATATATATATATAGTTAACATGATACTATGATAAGAAAACATATCATAAAGTATATTAACAATGAACTACATATGTAAAAACAAGACTACTAACTTAATGATTTTTAAACGAGACATATATGTAACGATTATCGTTGTAAAGACATTTAATGTATATATATCATATTAAGAGATATTCATACATGATAATATCATGATAATATAATAATTTAAAATCTCTTTTGTTATTATAAACATTGGGTTAACAACATTTAACAAGATCGTTAACCTAAAGGTTTCAAAACAACACTTACATGTAACGACTAACGATGACTTAACGACTCAGTTAAAATGTATATACATGTAGTGTTTTAATATGTATTTATACACTTTTGAAAGACTTCAATACACTTATCAAAATACTTCTACTTAACAAAAATGCTTACAATTACATTCACGTTCAGTTTCATCAACAATTCTACTCGTATGCACCCGTATTCGTACTCTTACAATACACAGCTTTTAGATGTATGTACTATTGGTATATACACTCCAATGATCAGCTCTTAGCAGCCCATGTGAGTCACCTAACACATGTGGGAACCATCATTTGGCAACTAGCATGAAATATCTCATAAGATTACAAAAATATGAGTAATCATTCATGACTTATTTACATGAAAACAAAATTACATATCCTTTATATCTAATCCATACACCAACGACCAAAAACACCTACAAACACTTTCATTCTTCAATTTTCTTCATCTAATTGAACTCTCTCAAGTTCTATCTTCAAGTTCTAAGTGTTCTTCATAAATTCCAAAAGTTCTAGTTTCATAAAATCAAGAATACTTTCAAGTTTGCTAGCTCACTTCCAATCTTGTAAGGTGATCATCCAACCTCAAGAAATCTTTGTTTCTTACAGTAGGTTATCATTCTAATACAAGAACTTTGAGCCATCCAAGGATCCATTGAAGCTAGATCCATTTTTTCTCTTTTCCAGTAGGTTCATCCAAGGAACTTAAGGTAGTAATGATGTTCATAACATCATTCGATTCATACATATAAAGCTATCTTATTCGAAGGTTTAAACTTGTAATCACTAGAACATAGTTTAGTTAATTCTAAACTTGTTCGCAAACAAAAGTTAATCCTTCTAAATTGACTTTTAAAATCAACTAAACACATGTTCTATATCTATATGATATGCTAACTTAATGATTTAAAACCTGGAAACACGAAAAACACCGTAAAACCGGATTTACGCCGTCGTAGTAACACCGCGGGCTGTTTTGGGTTAGTTAATTAAAAACTATGATAAACTTTGATTTAAAAGTTTTTATTCTGAGAAAATGATTTTTATTATGAACATGAAACTATATCCAAAAATTATGGTTAAACTCAAAGTGGAAGTATGTTTTCTAAAATGGTCATCTAGACGTCGTTCTTTCGACTGAAATGACTACCTTTACAAAAACGACTTGTAACTTATTTTTCCGACTAGAAACCTATACTTTTTTTGTTTAGATTCATAAAATAGAGTTCAATATGAAACCATAGCAATTTGATTCACTCAAAACGGATTTAAAATGAAGAAGTTATGGGTAAAACAAGATTGGATGATTTTTCTCATTTTAGCTACGTGAAAATTGGTAACAAATCTATTCCAACCATAACTTAATCAACTTGTATTATATATTATGTAATCTTGAGATACCATAGACACGTATACAATGTTTCGACCTATCATGTCGACACATCTATATATATTTCGGAACAACCATAGACACTCTATATGTGAATGTTGGAGTTAGCTATACAGGGTTGAGGTTGATTCCAAAATATATATAGTTTGAGTTGTGATCAATACTGAGATACGTATACACTGGGTCGTGGATTGATTCAAGATAATATTTATCGATTTATTTCTGTACATCTAACTGTGGACAACTAGTTATAGGTTACTAACGAGGACAGCTGACTTAATAAACTTAAAATATCAAAATATATTAAAAGTGTTGTAAATATATTTTGAACATACTTTGATATATATGTATATATTGTTATAGGTTCGTGAATCAACCAGTGGTCAAGTCTTACTTCCCGACGAAGTAAAAATCTGTGAAAGTGAGTTATAGTCCCACTTTTAAAATCTAATATTTTTGGGATGAGAATACATGCAGGTTTTATAAATGATTTACAAAATAGACACAAGTACGTGAAACTACATTCTATGGTTGAATTATCGAAATCGAATATGCCCCTTTTTATTAAGTCTGGTAATCTAAGAATTAGGGAACAGACACCCTAATTGACGCGAATCCTAAAGATAGATCTATTGGGCCTAACAAACCCCATCCAAAGTACCGGATGCTTTAGTACTTCGAAATTTATATCATATTCGAAGGGTGTCCCGGAATGATGGGGATATTCTTATATATGCATCTTGTTATTGTCGGTTACCAGGTGTTCACCATATGAATGATTTTTATCTCTATGTATGGGATGTGTATTGAAATATGAAATCTTGTGGTCTATTGTTACGATTTGATATATATAGGTTAAACCTATAACTCACCAACATTTTTGTTGACGTTTTAAGCATGTTTATTCTCAGGTGATTATTAAGAGCTTCCGCTGTCGCATACTTAAATAAGGACAAGATTTGGAGTCCATGCTTGTATGATATTGTGTAAAAACTGCATTCAAGAAACTTATTTTGTTGTAACATATTTGTATTGTAAACCATTATGTAATGGTCGTGTGTAAACAGGATATTTTAGATTATCATTACTTGATAATCTACGTAAAGCTTTTTAAACCTTTATTGATGAAATAAAGGTTATGGTTTGTTTAAAAATGAATGCAGTCTTTGAAAAACGTCTCATATAGAGGTCAAAACCTCGCAACGAAATCAATTAATATGGAACGTTTTTAATCAATAAGAACGGGACATTTCAGTTGGTATCCGAGCGTTGGTCTTAGAGAACCAGAAAATTTGCATTAGTGTGTCTTATCGAGTTTGTTAGGATGCATTAGTGAGTCTGGACTTCGACCGTGTTTTCTTTAAAAATGATTGCTTAACATTTTTGTTGGAAACTATATATTTTTAACATATGAATATTATGTGATATATTAATCTCTTAACGTGTTTGATATTATGTGATAGATGTCTACCTCTAGAACAAGTCCCATTGACTCACCTAATAATAATGAAGAGTCAAATGTAAATTGGAATGATTTGTGGACTGATTCACAAGTTCCCGAAGAGGAACCGGAAGAAGAGTCGGAACCGGAAGAAGAATCGGAACCGGAAGAAGAATCGGAACCGGATGAAGAAATAGAACCGGTGGGGGAAATAATAAAACGGTTAAGTAAAAGAAAATCCTCAACCAACCGACCAAAGTTAATTATGGTCAATGGTGTTTCCGCCAAGGAAGCAAAATATTGGGAGGATTACCAATTCTCCGATGAATCGGATTCCGACGAGAATTCCGATGATGTTATAGAAATTACCCCAACTGAATTTAAAAAGGCAAAAGAAAATAATAAGGGAAAGGGCATAAAAATAGAGAAATCTAATTCCAACCCCGATGAACTTTATATGTATCGTCAACCCCCGAAGTCCTTAAGTTGTAACAATGACCCGGGAACCTCTAAACCACCAGGTTTTTCTAAACCAATGTGGACAACGACGGCTCGTATTAGGGGAACATCATATATCCCTAGAAACTTGGCAAAACGAACCAAAACCGAAGAAGAAGAAACGAGCGAGTCGGAATAAGATAGTTGCATTCGTGTGGTGTAATATATGTAATATAGTGTTCTTATGCTTTATGATATATGTAAAAATTGCTTGTATTAATAAGTATTTTTTTATGAATCTAACTCTTGTCTATTTTACAGTTTAAAAACACAAAATGGATAGACAACCCAATATTTTAAGAGACCTACCCGGAGACATGATTGATGAAATCTTGTCTAGAGTCGGCCAGAATTCTTCGGCACAACTATTTAAGGCGAGATCAGTTTGTAAGACATTCGAAGAACGTTCCAAGAATGTCTTGGTTTATAAGAGACTTTCGTTTGAAAGATGGGGGATATCACATTGGGAAACCCATAAGTTACGATGTGTTTACTTTGACGCATATATTGCGGGGAACCCAAATGCTATTTTACGCAACGGGTTAAGAAATTATTTTGACTCAATATATCCGAATATTGGACTTCGTGATTTAGAAAAAGCGGCTAACATGCAACATAAAGAAGCATGTTATGCTTACGGATTAGTAATGTTCGCTTCTCACCAAAGTGAGAACAAGAACATCGGGCTACAACTATTAAACAAAACGTTTCCACAAGTGACGGAGTCGGTAATTGGGGTAAGAAATGAGGTTTTTAGATTATTACGGGACTGTTGGACATTACGTAACCCTCGTCCCTTTGATGATGTTACAACACGCTGTCTTATCAACGGCCATAACGGTTATGTTGCACAAGACCAAGGATGGGAAGTAGTCCTAGTAAAACCAGAATGCATGACTTGTTTCTGGACGTATGAATTACGTGTCTTTATTGCCTTTGCTGAACGACTTGTGTACTAGCTAGAATTGTCTTCACAACTATCTTGTATCAAAGTTATTGTGTGCTATATTTCATGCTTTATGTAAAATAAGCGGTATTGTAAGTTTGTAAAATATTGTATAAAAGTTTGAACGCGAAATATTATTATAATCAGTTTTTTCATATAGAATTGTAGTAGTTGAATTGTATATTAGCTACTAAGTATGAACTTAACGGGTAGGTACTACCCGAATTTAAACTTATAAAACGCTAATATGAAGAAAAAGCTTTTATAAATGAGTTCATATTATGCTACGAAATACTATTAACTACTCTTAATATTCTGTATGATTAACTTGTTCCATTTAACTATTTTGAAGGAAATGGCACCGACTACTCGACACACCGTGAATATGAATGAAGAGGAATTCCGTACTTTTCTAGCTTCAAACATAGCCGCAGTACAGGCTGCGCTACATACCAACAATAACCTTGGATCTAGCAGTACAGGAAATCGTGTAGGATGCACCTACAAAGAATTCACTGCCTGCAAACCTTTGGAATTTGATGGAACCGAAGGACCGATCGGATTGAAACGGTGGACCGAGAAGGTTGAATCGGTGTTTGCCATAAGTAAGTGTACTGAAGAGGACAAAGTGAAGTACGCTACGCATACCTTCACAGGTTCTGCGTTAACATGGTGGAATACCTATCTAGAGCAAGTGGGACAAGATGATGCATACGCACTACCGTGGTCAGCATTCAAGCACTTGATGAACGAGAAGTACCGTCCCAGAACCGAGGTCAATAAGCTCAAGACAGAACTTAGAGGGTTACGAACCCAAGGATTTGATATTACCACGTACGAAAGACGATTCACAGAATTGTGCCTATTGTGTCCGGGAGCATTCGAAGATGAGGAAGAGAAGATCGACGCGTTTGTGAAAGGATTACCGGAAAGAATCCAAGAAGATATAAGTTCACACGAGCCCGCCTCCATACAACAGGCATGTAGAATGGCTCACAAACTAGTGAACCAGATTGAAGAAAGAATTAAAGAACAGACTGCTGAAGAGGCCAATGTGAAGCAAGTCAAAAGAAAGTGGGAGGAAAACGGTGATAAGAATCACCAATACAACAACAACAGCAATTACAACAATAATCGCAACAATTATCCCAACAATCGCAACATCAATCGCAACTACAACAAACGGCCCAACAACAACAACAACAACAACAACAACAACAACAACAGCAACTACAATAATCATCCCAACAACAATAATAACCGCAACAACAACAACAATCAGAAGCAACTATGCCAAAGGTGTGAAAAGAATCACTCGGGGTTCTGCACCAAATTTTGCAACAAGTGTAAAAGAAATGGTCATAGCGCGGCGAAGTGTGAGGTCTACGGACCAGGGGTTAATAGAACGAAAGGAACAAATGGTGTCGGAACGAGTAATGGCGGAGCAAGTAGTGTCGGAGCAAGTTATGCCAATGTAGTTTGTTATAAATGTGGAAAACCAGGCCACATTATTAGAAATTGCCCGAACCAGGAGAACACGAATGGACAAGGCCGTGGAAGAGTTTTCAATATTAATGCGGTAGAGGCACAGGAAGACCCGGAGCTTGTTACGGGTATGTTTCTTATTGACAATAAATCTGCTTACGTTTTATTTGATTCGGGTGCGGATAGAAGCTATATGAGTAGAGATTTTTGTGCTAAATTAAGTTGTCCATTGACGCCTTTGGATAGTAAATTTTTACTCGAATTAGCAAATGGTAAATTAATTTCAGCAGATAATATATGTCGGAATCGAGAAATTAAACTGGTTAGCGAAACATTTAAGATTGATTTGATACCAGTAGAGTTAGGGAGTTTTGATGTGATAATCGGTATGGACTGGTTGAAAGAAGTGAAAGCGGAGATCGTTTGTTACAAAAATGCAATTCGCATTATACGAGAAAAAGAAAAACCCTTAATGGTGTACGGAGAAAAGGGCAACACGAAGCTACATCTTATTAGTAATTTGAAGGCACAAAAACTAATAAGAAAAGGTTGCTATGCTGTTCTAGCACACGTCGAGAAAGTACAAACTGAAGAAAAGAGCATCAATGATGTTCCCATTGCAAAAGAATTTCCCGATGTATTTCCGAAAGAATTACCGGGATTACCCCCACATCGATCCGTTGAATTTCAAATAGATCTTGTACCAGGAGCTGCACCAATAGCTCGTGCTCCTTACAGACTCGCACCCAGCGAGATGAAAGAACTACAAAGCCAATTACAAGAACTTTTAGAGCGTGGTTTCATTCGACCAAGCACATCACCGTGGGGAGCTCCTGTTTTGTTTGTCAAGAAGAAAGATGGTACATTCAGGTTGTGTATCGACTACCGAGAGTTGAACAAACTTACCATCAAGAACCGCTACCCACTACCGAGAATCGACGATTTATTTGATCAACTACAAGGCTCGTCTGTTTATTCAAAGATTGACTTACGTTCCGGGTATCATCAAATGCGGGTGAAAGAAGATGATATTCCAAAGACTGCTTTCAGAACACGTTACGGTCATTACGAGTTTATGGTCATGCCGTTTGGTTTAACTAATGCACCAGCTGTGTTCATGGACCTTATGAACCGAGTGTGTGGACCATACCTTGACAAGTTTGTCATTGTTTTCATTGATGACATACTTATTTACTCAAAGAATGACCAAGAACACGGTGAACATTTGAGAAAGGTGTTAGAAGTATTGAGGAAGGAAGAATTGTACGCTAAGTTTTCAAAGTGTGCATTTTGGTTGGAAGAAGTTCAATTCCTCGGTCACATAGTGAACAAAGAAGGTATTAAGGTGGATCCGGCAAAGATAGAAACTGTTGAAAAGTGGGAAACCCCGAAAACTCCGAAACACATACGCCAGTTTTTAGGACTAGCTGGTTACTACAGAAGGTTCATCCAAGACTTTTCCAGAATAGCAAAACCCTTGACTGCATTAACGCATAAAGGGAAGAAATTTGAATGGAATGATGAACAAGAGAAAGCGTTTCAGTTATTGAAGAAAAAGCTAACTACGGCACCTATATTGTCATTGCCTGAAGGGAATGATGATTTTGTGATTTATTGTGACGCATCAAAGCAAGGTCTCGGTTGTGTATTAATGCAACGAACGAAGGTGATTGCTTATGCGTCTAGACAATTGAAGATTCACGAACAAAATTATACGACGCATGATTTGGAATTAGGCGCGGTTGTTTTTGCATTAAAGACTTGGAGGCACTACTTATATGGGGTCAAAAGTATTATATATACCGACCACAAAAGTCTTCAACACATATTTAATCAGAAACAACTGAATATGAGGCAGCGTAGGTGGATTGAATTATTGAATGATTACGATTTTGAGATTCGTTACCACCCGGGGAAGGCAAATGTGGTAGCCGATGCCTTGAGCAGGAAGGATAGAGAACCCATTCGAGTAAAATCTATGAATATAATGATTCATAATAACATTACTACTCAAATAAAGGAGGCGCAACAAGGAGTTTTAAAAGAGGGAAATTTAAAGGATGAAATACCCAAAGGATCGGAGAAGCATCTTAATATTCGGGAAGACGGAACCCGGTATAGGGCTGAAAGGATTTGGGTACCAAAATTTGGAAATATGAGAGAAATAGTACTTAGAGAAGCTCATAAAACCAGATACTCAATACATCCTGGAACGGGGAAGATGTACAAGGATCTCAAGAAACATTTTTGGTGGCCGGGTATGAAAGCCGATATTGCTAAATACGTAGGAGAATGTTTGACGTGTTCTAAGGTCAAAGCTGATCATCAGAAACCATCAGGTCTACTTCAACAACCCGAAATCCCGGAATGGAAATGGGAAAACATTACCATGGATTTCATCACTAAATTGCCAAGGACTGCAAGTGGTTTTGATACTATTTGGGTAATAGTTGATCGTCTCACCAAATCAGCACACTTCCTACCAATAAGAGAAGATGACAAGATGGAGAAGTTAGCACGACTGTATTTGAAGGAAGTCGTCTCCAGACATGGAATACCAATCTCTATTATCTCTGATAGGGATGGCAGATTTATTTCAAGATTCTGGCAGACATTACAGCAAGCATTAGGAACTCGTCTAGACATGAGTACTGCCTATCATCCACAAACTGATGGGCAGAGCGAAAGGACGATACAAACGCTTGAAGACATGCTACGAGCATGTGTTATTGATTTCGGAAACAGTTGGGATCGACATCTACCGTTAGCAGAATTTTCCTACAACAACAGCTACCATTCAAGCATTGAGATGGCGCCGTTTGAAGCACTTTATGGTAGAAAGTGCAGGTCTCCGATTTGTTGGAGTGAGGTGGGGGATAGACAGATTACGGGTCCGGAGATTATACAAGAAACTACCGAGAAGATCATCCAAATTCAACAACGGTTGAAAACCGCCCAAAGTCGACAAAAGAGCTACGCTGACATTAAAAGAAAAGATATAGAATTTGAAATTGGAGAGATGGTCATGCTTAAAGTTTCACCTTGGAAAGGCGTTGTTCGATTTGGTAAACGAGGGAAATTAAATCCAAGGTATATTGGACCATTCAAGATTATTGATCGTGTCGGACCAGTAGCTTACCGACTTGAGTTACCTCAACAACTCGCGGCTGTACATAACACTTTCCACGTCTCGAATTTGAAGAAATGTTTTGCTAAAGAAGATCTCACTATTCCGTTAGATGAAATCCAAATCAACGAAAAACTCCAATTCATCGAAGAACCCGTCGAAATAATGGATCGTGAGGTTAAAAGACTTAAGCAAAACAAGATACCAATTGTTAAGGTTCGATGGAATGCTCGTAGAGGACCCGAGTTCACCTGGGAGCGTGAAGATCAGATGAAGAAGAAATACCCGCATCTATTTCCAGAAGATTCGTCAACACCTTCAACAGCTTAAAATTTCGGGACGAAATTTATTTAACGGGTAGGTACTGTAGTGACCCGAACTTTTCCATGTTTATATATATTAATTGAGATTGATGTTTACATGATTAAATGTTTCCAATATGTTAAGCAATCAAACTTGTTAAGACTTGATTAATTGAAATATGTTTCATATAGACAATTGACCACCCAAGTTGATCGGTGATTCACGAACGTTAAAACTTGTAAAAACTATATGATGACATATATATGGATATATATATATAGTTAACATGATACTATGATAAGAAAACATATCATAAAGTATATTAACAATGAACTACATATGTAAAAACAAGACTACTAACTTAATGATTTTTAAACGAGACATATATGTAACGATTATCGTTGTAAAGACATTTAATGTATATATATCATATTAAGAGATATTCATACATGATAATATCATGATAATATAATAATTTAAAATCTCTTTTGTTATTATAAACATTGGGTTAACAACATTTAACAAGATCGTTAACCTAAAGGTTTCAAAACAACACTTACATGTAACGACTAACGATGACTTAACGACTCAGTTAAAATGTATATACATGTAGTGTTTTAATATGTATTTATACACTTTTGAAAGACTTCAATACACTTATCAAAATACTTCTACTTAACAAAAATGCTTACAATTACATTCTCGTTCAGTTTCATCAACAATTCTACTCGTATGCACCCGTATTCGTACTCGTACAATACACAGCTTTTAGATGTATGTACTATTGGTATATACACTCCAATGATCAGCTCTTAGCAGCCCATGTGAGTCACCTAACACATGTGGGAACCATCATTTGGCAACTAGCATGAAATATCTCATAAGATTACAAAAATATGAGTAATCATTCATGACTTATTTACATGAAAACAAAATTACATATCCTTTATATCTAATCCATACACCAATGACCAAAAACACCTACAAACACTTTCATTCTTCAATTTTCTTCATCTAATTGAACTCTCTCAAGTTCTATCTTCAAGTTCTAAGTGTTCTTCATAAATTCCAAAAGTTCTAGTTTCATAAAATCAAGAATACTTTCAAGTTTGCTAGCTCACTTCCAATCTTGTAAGGTGATCATCCAACCTCAAGAAATCTTTGTTTCTTACAGTAGGTTATCATTCTAATACAAGAACTTTGAGCCATCCAAGGATCCATTGAAGCTAGATCCATTTTTCTCTTTTCCAGTAGGTTCATCCAAGGAACTTAAGGTAGTAATGATGTTCATAACATCATTCGATTCATACATATAAAGCTATCTTATTCGAAGGTTTAAACTTGTAATCACTAGAACATAGTTTAGTTAATTCTAAACTTGTTCGCAAACAAAAGTTAATCCTTCTAAATTGACTTTTAAAATCAACTAAACACATGTTCTATATCTATATGATATGCTAACTTAATGATTTAAAACCTGGAAACACGAAAAACACCGTAAAACCGGATTTACGCCGTCGTAGTAACACCGCGGGCTGTTTTGGGTTAGTTAATTAAAAACTATGATAAACTTTGATTTAAAAGTTTTTATTCTGAGAAAATGATTTTTATTATGAACATGAAACTATATCCAAAAATTATGGTTAAACTCAAAGTGGAAGTATGTTTTCTAAAATGGTCATCTAGACGTCGTTCTTTCGACTGAAATGACTACCTTTACAAAAACGACTTGTAACTTATTTTTCCGACTAGAAACCTATACTTTTTTTGTTTAGATTCATAAAATAGAGTTCAATATGAAACCATAGCAATTTGATTCACTCAAAACGGATTTAAAATGAAGAAGTTATGGGTAAAACAAGATTGGATGATTTTTCTCATTTTAGCTACGTGAAAATTGGTAACAAATCTATTCCAACCATAACTTAATCAACTTGTATTATATATTATGTAATCTTGAGATACCATAGACACGTATACAATGTTTCGACCTATCATGTCGACACATCTATATATATTTCGGAACAACCATAGACACTCTATATGTGAATGTTGGAGTTAGCTATACAGGGTTGAGGTTGATTCCAAAATATATATAGTTTGAGTTGTGATCAATACTGAGATACGTATACACTGGGTCGTGGATTGATTCAAGATAATATTTATCGATTTATTTCTGTACATCTAACTGTGGACAACTAGTTATAGGTTACTAACGAGGACAGCTGACTTAATAAACTTAAAACATCAAAATATATTAAAAGTGTTGTAAATATATTTTGAACATACTTTGATATATATGTATATATTGTTATAGGTTCGTGAATCAACCAGTGGTCAAGTCTTACTTCCCGACGAAGTAAAAATCTGTGAAAGTGAGTTATAGTCCCACTTTTAAAATCTAATATTTTTGGGATGAGAATACATGCAGGTTTTATAAATGATTTACAAAATAGACACAAGTACGTGAAACTACATTCTATGGTTGAATTATCGAAATCGAATATGCCCCTTTTTATTAAGTCTGGTAATCTAAGAATTAGGGAACAGACACCCTAATTGACGCGAATCCTAAAGATAGATCTATTGGGCCTAACAAACCCCATCCAAAGTACCGGATGCTTTAGTACTTCGAAATTTATATCATATCCGAAGGGTGTCCCGGAATGATGGGGATATTCTTATATATGCATCTTGTTATTGTCGGTTACCAGGTGTTCACCATATGAATGATTTTTATCTCTATGTATGGGATGTGTATTGAAATATGAAATCTTGTGGTCTATTGTTACGATTTGATATATATAGGTTAAACCTATAACTCACCAACATTTTTGTTGACGTTTTAAGCATGTTTATTCTCAGGTGATTATTAAGAGCTTCCGCTGTCGCATACTTAAATAAGGACAAGATTTGGAGTCCATGCTTGTATGATATTGTGTAAAAACTGCATTCAAGAAACTTATTTTGTTGTAACATATTTGTATTGTAAACCATTATGTAATGGTCGTGTGTAAACAGGATATTTTAGATTATCATTACTTGATAATCTACGTAAAGCTTTTTAAACCTTTATTGATGAAATAAAGGTTATGGTTTGTTTAAAAATGAATGCAGTCTTTGAAAAACGTCTCATATAGAGGTCAAAACCTCGCAACGAAATCAATTAATATGGAACGTTTTTAATCAATAAGAACGGGACATTTCAATTTGGGAGAGCGTGTTGACAGGGTAGAGTATGATGTTAGGGGAATTCGGGCCCACAATCAGTGGGAGGTTCATCAGCGACAAATTCAGCGACAGATGCGTCAGAACCCGGAGGCGTATATTCCGACGCGAACTACCATTCCTGATTATACATCAGTTACTCCTCCGAGACCGGACCCTTCATATGACCCGTACCAAGCTTGTCAGGATACTTATGGTGTGGATTGGGACCCGACTAGAGATTTTTGGCCGAGGAGTGATTGATTGTTGCGCATGTTATGTTGTATTTGTTTGAAACTATTTCTTTTTCATTTGGTCTGTACTTGAATAATTTTATTTTCTGTTTATGTACTCTGAAACTTATTTGAGGGACAAGGCGTTTCGGCATCGGGTGGTGCCACCTTGTCCCGTTTATGTAGTTCGTATGATTTTATTTTCTTAGGTTTGTTGGTGAAACGATTTTTCAAGTCTGGCATTAAGTTCAGCAAAACTGCATGATTGATGATATTGGTGTGATGATCGGGAATGGACGATGTTCTTATGCTGGCAGTCAGTTCAGCGCCATCTGTCACTGGCATTCCGCCATTAGTGGTTAAGCTCGATAAGTTTTTATTATTTTCTTTCTCATATAACCCTTTCGATTTTTATCTAATTTTTGATCTCAAGTGATGGGGACATTACTTGATCTCAAGTGTGGGGTGGGGATGTAAAATCTCTCGGGTTAGTTGTTAATGGAATCATCATCATATTAGTTTTGATTTAAAAAGACTTGACGTTTCACGGGTTTTGGTCGTAAAAAAAAAATTTGAAAAATTTAGGGGTAAAATAAAAAAAAAACAAACAGAAAAGTTAGTTTAAAAATAAAAAAAAAGTAGAAAAACAATTGAAAATTCGGCAAAAACCCTTATTATGAAAATTGGCTTGGTATTTTATGGTATATTTCGTGTTTTCAAAGAAGCCAAAATTGTTTCACATGTTCATTATTTTGAACATGAAATCCTACGAGTTCGGGGAACTCAATAGTAGGTCACCTGTACCAAAACGGGTGTAAACCGGGAGAGAGAGGTGATTGCATAGCGTGATTGTGACCGAATCACGTGCCAGATCACAAACTTTTGGTTACTTGGTATAGCAGACTTTCGAAACTATATCATTTTATTATTACATCATCTAATGGTGTGATACTGTGGGAAGAGGAGCCTAGAGCTTCACCAGTATTGTCCTTTTTAGGAACAATAGCTACGTGATTGTGTTTGCTTAGACAACACAACCCATAGCCAAAAGCTATGGCACCCAAAGGTTTTTGGGATTTAAACCGAGTGACAATTGAAATAGATTGGCATTCCCGAGTGACTCAGATCCACTCATTAAGGAAGTAAAGTCTTCTGACCGTTTCACTTGGTACGTATACCTCTTAAGCTGTACCATTTCATTACCCATCATTTCACGATGAGGTACTGTTAGAGGAGAAAGTCTTGAACTTTCAAAACATGTTCATTATTTTGAATGTGAAATCCTACATGAACATAAAAATTCATACGTAGGTCATCTGCACCAAGGCGGGTGTCAACCGTATGAACGGTGATAGTAGCGTGTGGTCGAAACCGGACCATGCGCTAGATCGAAAACTTAAACAGGGCGATCCTCATTGTTTCTCCTAACAAGGACAATGTTGCACCCGACCACCTAATATAACCACACATGATGTATCTATTCCATCCTTAAGGGAGTTAAGTCTCCCGAACGACACACTTGCTGATTTGTTTCAGAAGTTTTAGTCCAGACCAGTTGTAGGGTGACGAAAAATCTTGAAAAGTCATTGCTAAAATCGACTGGAAATCTACCACGCCTCAACGTCAAACAGGGAAACTGGTAGTCAAAGCTTATCTCAATGAGGGAGATTTGCTAGCCAAATGGGAAGCGCACCATGATACACAAAATGTGAGTGATTGATCAGATTCCCAGTGGATAACCTCCGGAAATATAAGATATCAGCTTTTAAGCCTGATGAACCTCAATCTTTATGGTTGACTTAACGGATTAGATGATCACCTCATGATTATCGATGATATCTGGACGTAATGTGTATCCTCCTAAGCACATTATTTTCTTACCGACATCTCACGATGTT
Organism: Rutidosis leptorrhynchoides; assembly: GCF_046630445.1. Taxonomy (NCBI): domain Eukaryota; kingdom Viridiplantae; phylum Streptophyta; class Magnoliopsida; order Asterales; family Asteraceae; genus Rutidosis; species Rutidosis leptorrhynchoides. The sequence continues at coordinate 352,093,864 of NC_092339.1, forward strand.
AGGTACTGTGGGAGGCTTGGCTTGACCAATTGCGGGGTAGCCCGTGCGTTCTTTTGGCACACATGTTCGATTGCTATACTTTTTGGTGTTAGGTTCCCACTTGATTCCCATTTACTTTGAAGACTTATTTATGATTTGAGATTCTCTACTTCATCAGTATGGTACATTATTCGAGATTATCTTTGGTTACTATATCCATTACATATGGTTTGGGAAGTTATTTCGGGGGAATGCAAGTGGGAACCATGGTTGTTATTTACTCCAAATTGTGCCCACGCTAGTTGTTGCTTCTTTGGTTTCTTGTTCGTTTGGTTCTACATACATGTTTGAAGAGTTATTATATGGTAGAAGATTATTATCGAGTTTAATTGCTTGAGGACAAGCAAAACTCTAGTGTGGGGTGTTTGATATCGCATATTTCATACGCGTTTTCCTTAGCGATATCGGGTACATTTTGGTCCTTTTGGATACGATTTGGTGTTATTTTGATAAGTGTTGCGAAAGTTGGAGTTCCAAGACTAAGAAGGTTAAATTTGAAGTTATTTGATGGTTTTTGGTGATTTTCTATGTAAACGAGTGAAGGAGTTTGGTCCGATTCGAGTTTTGACGAATATTAGTGAGTTTTCAGCTCAGATTCAGAAAAAAGGTCTGGAGCGCCGCTCCAAAACCTTGAGCGCCGCTCCAGTAGGCGTAAAAATTAAGTCGACAGTTTTCAGAAGGCCAGAAAGCAGGTGCACAGCAAATGGCGTGCCGCGCGAGGTTTTGGAGCGCCGCGCGATATCTGGCGCGCCGCGCCACCTTCAGCCCGGTTCAGATTTTTTCCTATTTAAAGCCCGAAAATTTACCCTAATTATTCATTATCGCATCCAGACAATTTCCAGCAGCTTTTTGACGAACAAGGGTGATTTTTGGGGAATCCCAAGCTCATTCTAACACATCAATCATTCCGGAAACAAGTCTCGATCCGTCTATCATTCAAGAACACAATTTTCATTAGGATTAATTCTTATCATCATTATGAATATTTTTAATTGTTTAATTGTGATTTTGGTTCTAGCCATGATTGGCTAAGCTTTTTAATGTTTGTCTAGATTTAATATTCTTATGTGTTTGGATGATACTTTAATGTTTTATTGATTAATGCATGATAATTATGAGTTTTGATTGAGAACCATTCTTGTGGGTGTTGATTATTGTTACTAGGTTGATTAGTGATCTTGTTTGAACAAAGGGAACCCTGTTTCAATTTAGTACACTAGTTTTCAATTGATTTGTCTTAACCAATTGGGTGCTTACTGGACCAAGGGGGTAAATCGGGTAACAAAGATTAAACAAAACAGGAGTGAATTGTGTGGAGCGAACGTGTAACCAATTGAATCTTAATCCTGTAATTAGTTAATTACTAAGTCACAAACGAAAGAGGTCTTTGGTGAAAGGGAACCCTAAGCCAATAAATCCAAGTTTGACGTGTTTGCTAAAAGAGAACTCTGGGTAAGCCGACTCTGTAGTTGCATGTATTGATAAATTGAACTAGAGCTTAATAACAAATCATCCGACACTGCGAATAGGAGATCTAGGCGAACATTCTTTTATCTATTGAATTCAAATATCTTTATTTTTTGTTGAGTCTGAAATTTAATTCTTATAAACTTAAAAATACAAAAATATTGTTCTTTTACTTTTAATCAATCTTTGATTTGGCTAATCGTTAAATAGCCACAAAACAAACTATCTCGTACTTTCGATTTTCATAGATTAACTTAGTTTATTTTATTAGTTACAATCTTAATTCTCACGTTTAAACTGTCCTTGGAACGATTTCGGAATTACCAACTTTATACTATTACACGATCGGGTACACTGCCCGTTAGTGTGTAGTAATCTTTTAATCGACATTTTCCATTGATAAATAAAATACACGATTTCACACATCAGGCTGTTACAGCGAATTTTTTTTATTCTTCATCCGTGTTGATAAACAAAACCCATTCACATCTGAGTTGGTTACGTTATTTAAAAAAAAAAACTTAATTAAATTCTAAACCGGTTGTTATTGATTTCCTGCTTAGTCGATTCTGTGAAGAAGATGAATTAGGAGGGACTTTATGTATGGGTTATATAAAATAAAGAAATAGAATAAATTAGTAAAACAGATTTCAGATCGATGGTTACCAGGTTTTGTTGAGGAACGAAGGGTCTCAGGTTCAATTCCGGGCTGGGAAATATTTTTTTTGAAAGCTTATTAAGGTAGTCCTTTTATTTCCATTATTGTTATAATTATTATTATTATTATTATTATTATTATTATTATTATTATTATTATTATTATTATTATTATTATTATTATTATTATTATTATTATTATTATTATTATTATTATTATTATTATTATTATTATTATTATTGTTAAAGTTATTATTATTATTATTATTATTATTATTATTATTATTATTATTATTATTATTATTATTATTATTATTATTATTATTGATTATTATGGATATAAATTATTATCATTATGGATTTAATTGTTATTAGTATTATTATTATTGATAATTGATATTATGATTATGAATATAATTATTTTATGAAAATAATAAAACTAATTATTAGTTTCATTAAAATTAACACTTGTATCATTTTATAATTAATAGTATTATTATTCGTATTATAATGTGTATTAATATTACGTAATTACTAAAATCATTACCATGACTAACACTAACAGTAAAATTAATATTTTTACAATTATTATTATTATTATCATTATTTTTATCATTTATAATTATTATCAACATTATCATTATTATTAATAATAAGTATTATCATTATCGTTTTTATCATTACAAATATTATTTTAGTATTATTATAATAATCTTCTTAATAACCAAATGATATATATATATATATATATATATATATATATATATATATATATATATATATATATATATATATATATATATATATATAAAGATATATTTAATATTTATAACATAACAATATTTTTTTTTATAAAATATACATGATATTAATATAAAAATAATATAACTAATAAATTTATATATACATATAGATTTATTCGATTACGAGTAAATGTTCTAATATATATATGAATGATATAGGTTCGTGAATCCGAGGCCAACCCTGCATTGTTCAATGTCGTCATATGTATTTTTACTACAAAATACAGTATCGTGAGTTTCATTTGCTCCCTTTTTAAATGATTTTGCAATATATATTTTTGGGATTAAGAATACATGCGCTGCTTTTATAACTGTCTTATGAAATAGCCACAAGTACTTAAAACTAAATTGTATGGTTGGATTATAAAACCGAATATCGCCCCTTCAAGTCTGGTAACCTAAGAATTAGGGAAATGGCCCCTAATTGACGCGAATCCTAAAGATAGATCTATGGGCCTAACAAACCCCATTCTGGAATTTGGAATGCTTTAGTACTTCGATTTAAATGGTGATTGCGATTGCCAATATTTATGGCATACTTGCGAGTATGCGGGGGATATTCTATATGCATTATGTTAATGTCGGTTACCAGGTGTTCATCATACGAATGGATTTTATACACTTGCGAGTGTAATGATATTTATGAAAAATGAGAATCTTGTGGTCTATTAAAATGATGCAAATGAATGTTTATGATAAACTAATGAACTCACCAACCTTTTGGTTGACACTTGAAAGCATGTTTATTCTCAGGTATGAAAGAAATCTTCCGCTGTGCATTTGCTCATTTTAGAGATATTACTTGGAGTCATTCATGGCATATTTCAAAAGACGTTGCATTCGAGTCGTCGAGTTCATCAAGATTATTATTAAGTCAATTATAGTTGGATATATTATGAAATGGTATGCATGCCATCAACTTTCGATGTAATGAAAGTTTGTCATTTTAAAAACAAATGCAATGTTTGTAAAATTTATCATATAGAGGTCAAGTACCTCGCGATGTAATCATATGTTATTTTATTCGTCCTTATGGATTAGGACGGGTCGCTTCATGTGGTATCAGAGCGGTGGTCTTAGCGAACCAGGTCTTGCATTAGTGTGTCTAACTGATAATTGTTTAGATGCATTAGTGAGTCTGGACTTCGACCGTGTCAGCATGTCAAAAGTTTTGCTTATCATTTCATGTCGAAAATTACCTGCTTATCATTCTTAGGGAATCATTTGCTTATCATTCTTAGTCTAGACACATCTTACTGCATTGATTGCATGAATAGTGTATAGACGAAATTCATATCTTATCGTATCTGCTAATCCATATCTTAGCGTATATGTTACTGTAGACTTTGCCTGACATATTCCGTGAATTCCTCCGTAATCTACGAAATCTTTTGTTCTATATATCTAGATATTCTATATAATTAGAATACCACCCGATAGTCAAAAAGCATTTTATATCGAAAAATCCTTTACTCATTCGTATGAAATGGAACTCGTCACTAGTTCAAGATTCTTCAAAACCCGACAGCTATTCTGACATGGATATTCACCTAAGCTCCGAAAGCAGCGTCACCAGAATGAATTAACCAATCAGCCATCCCCAATTCATCTGATGGGTTTGTAGTCGCCTTAATCAATGGAGACGCGAATAAGGCGATCCTTTCCACCAACCAAATTGCCCTCTTGACGAAGAACCCGAAGCACTTACCGGCGAATCAGTCCGAAACACCATTTTCACCCTCATTTCCCTAATATCTCACCACGATTATATCTAAAATTCTAGATCTTATTCATCCGCTCGTTCCGACCGACAAACATCCCAGAATAATAGAAGAAGTCAATAAGCTTCGCGCTCGAGTAATCAATTTGGAAAATATGGTGCAAAACGTACCAGCTTCAGCAACATCACCGGCACCAACAGTACCACCAACAACAACATCCGCATCACACGCCTCAACATCACAATATGTACCTCAAGCATAATCATCGTTCTACATGACGTTCTACATCATTTATCTTCGTTCGACATGGCGATTATGTAATCTCTAATGTTTTAGAGATTATATATTCTTGTTCTAACGGTAAATCAAATGAGTTTAATATCATATTGACTCATTAAATCCATGATTACATCTGAAGAAAATATATATGTATATATGTTTTCATAAAGATTGTAATTAAAATTTCTTTTGTACAAACTGTTAATGGTGAAAATATTTTAACGGGTAGGTAATACCCGAGGAATATTTAGATTTCACATTAATAAGTTACATTGTATATTCTTCGAATCTAATTCAACAGTCATTTACTATCCTATTTACAACCACCGATATACGTATCCGTTCACCGCAGAATAACCATTTTCATTCAATTTCATATTTGAATTTTGATCTATCAGAATCCAACAAGTGGCATAATGAAGAAAACATTGGACAAAATAAAATTTGTTAGAAACAAACAATTTAACTATGAGAAGAATTTTGTTAAGAATCCACGCTAACTGTTCCTAGCTAACTGTTAATTCCTTATTACATTTATTTATCGCAATTTTAATTCTCGCAATTTTATTTATCGTCATTTAATTTCTGTTATTTATTTTACGCACTTTAAATATCGGGACACGTATACAAGGTTTTGACATATCATATCGATGCATCTATATATATTATTTAGAATAACCATAGACACTCTATATGCAGTAATGCACAAGGTAGCTATACAGGGTTGAGGTTGATTCTACAATAATATATATACTTTGAGTTGTGATCGAGTCTGAGACATGTATACAATGGGTCACGATACGTATTAATTAATTCGAATATAATATATTAAACTATATATGAATTATTGAACTACCAATTGTGGACTACTAACTGTGGACTAATAACATTGGACAATTAAAAATGAATTAAAATATTGATTATAACATATGAAACTAAACACTTCTTCAAGTTTGCCACTTGATTTCATCTTAAACCTCATTTGTATCTTGACGATTACAATCTACGTTCAAACATTTCCTAATTCTTGAAAACATCTCAATCGAAAGGATGAACCAACCGCACTTCATTTACGGAAGAAAAGATTGATGCATATAGTTATACAAATGAAAACACTCGGAATCGGAGTAAACGTTTAACACGTATCTGTGCTAGCTCCTTTGGCGTTGTTATCACCGAAAATAACTTTGCAATCCCTTTCCAAAGTAGTCAATTTTGTCACAGCTTCAGCAAATCAATTTCGACTTTTCATTTGAATAAACTCTATTATAACCTCGTTATATAACATTGCCTTTCGTCATCGTTACCGGAGAACCGTTTATATCCCACCAACATTAGAAGTAAACTTACCAGCAACTTCATTACTCACTGGCTTAGGTCTCTTCGAAAAACCATTATATTCATTGAAACCTTATCATATACTCATTCGTACCTTGTAACAAAAATTGCCATACCAATTACCGAGAATCAGCAACCAGTATTTGGAATCTCATAACATGTCTACAGCAACAGTTATATGTATACATATAACATTCACTTCCTAGAATGCTGATCTTCAATTCAGAAATTCTGAAAAGCACCCAGTCTACGAATCAATACTCCAAATTTTAAAAATGCTGATAAAGCAGCAAAAACTGTAAACGACCATAACAGTCCAAAAGTATGATGATAAAGAATGGAGTGTTGGAAACACTCACTAGAAAATTGAGTACCGAAAAGCGGATTATGCGAAACTATGAAGAAGGCTGTAGACAATTCACAGAGATTAAACCTGCCTTTAAAGAACCCAAATTATTTAGTATCTGCTGAAGTTATTAACGATTACCTTGCTTCTGACACTAAACCTTTGCGAACAAATCTTTTTCATCATCTTTTATTATTAGAAATTCTAAGATATAACCGTATCTTTCATTATAAATATCCTCGATATTTTTGAAGATATTTCCATAACTATTCATATCTGAAATCAGATATCTCTTCGCGATATCAGTGTTACTTCAGAAAGGAAACTGTTTTAGTTTCTAAATTCTGAGAAATTCAAATTTAAAATTTGAATGTTTTGAAGTAGTGTTGGGAATTGAAGCATGAGTTAGTATAATATAATGACACTTGATCAACGTGATTATATTATAATAAGTCATGCTGAGTTTCTAATGAAATATAATGATTCACAGACTATAACGTCATCATGTGCCATGTTACACGACTCTTACATTCTACCTAATCTCCAAACATATCAAGAACATATCTTTCTGATAGTCCTATACTTTCTCTTGAACTCTGGTAATTTAATCAATCAAAATTGTGCTATTACAATCTCTCTCTTAGAACATTAGTCATGATCATTTAAAACTTCATACCTATGAATTTTGGACCATTATTCGCTTGACTTAAAGACGCGAAGAGAAAACAAAAAGATGGAACTCTGAAATATAAAGGAAATGAAGAGGGTGGATTTATAGTAAAATATCCGACGGAGCAATCAAAACAGATGATCGAATTTAAAGCGGATCCTAATTTCCTTGATTACCGAAGAATCAAATCTTATTACGAAGATTTTCTTTAAATCCCATGAATTTCGAAATTCAGCAGTAACTACGTCAAAAGTTAAGGCGAACAGTTATTTCCACATTTCACTCTTTTGCGATAGCTTCACTTATATTCTTCGCGTAATCGAATTGTTTTATCTATATTAATCAATAATGATAAAACTCTAGTTATCAACTCCTATTTGTCATGAAAACATTCTTATTGTTATCCATGACGACCTCAATCAAATTTCGGGGACAAAATTTCTTTAACGGGTAGGTACTGTGACGACCCGGAGATTTCCGACTAAATATAAACTTAAACTTTATATGATTTCAATATGATAAGCAAAGTCTGTAAACCGAGTCTCAAATTTTTTGAACTATTTACATGATTCAGTTGACCTTTGATTAATCTCGACGATTCACGAACAATTTTGTGCAAATAAATATGTGAATAAATATATAAATGAAAATATAAATATAAGTAATTATTATAATACTATCTAATCATTTGAATTAAATATGTAGAATAGGATATAAAAAAATAATTAAGTTGTTATTAATCAATAATTATAACATATGATTTCTGTACATATGTATTATTAGGTGTACGATAAAAATGTAAAAGTTATACTATTAACCTAACTTTCATTATAAAGGTTAATATTAATATTTGTATTATTAATAGTATTATTAAAATATATATAATATATGAAGCTTGAGATGTACAAGTATTGTTGTTAATATTATTATCATTGTTAATTTTAATATTATTATTATTATTATTATTATTATTATTATTATTATTATTATTATTATTATTATTATTATTATTATTATTATTATTATTATTATTATTATTATTATTATTAGTTTCATTATTATTAATAAAATTAATATTAAATATTAATTTTTATATTATTATGTTTCTTTATATAATTAAGATACAAATATAAATTCGATATACGGATATAGATATAGACATAAAAACATATAACTTGTTATATCTTAATTATTATTTGTATTAATATTAGATATTAAAATTACCTTTATAACTAAAAAAAATCATTACTAGCATCATCAATACTAATATTATTGTGATCATCTTATATTATTGTTATTAGTTATTAGTATTATTATAATTATTATTACTAGTAATTGTATTATTATTTTTATTGTATTTAAGATGGATATAAAAATAGATATAGATAAATACAGATACACATATAGATACGCGGTTATATACATATATAATAAGAAATTTGTATTAATATTATAAAGATAATTATTTTATTATTATTATTATTATTATTATTATTATTATTATTATTATTATTATTACATTTATTATTAATACTTATTAAATTCAAATAATTACAAAATCTGTTGTATATCGTTGTCTAACCTGTTCAGTTGGTCGATCAAATTGAAATCAATTACAGATAGGGTTAAAATCAGTAGATATCTAATTCAGGTTTTATGTTTTTTTATTTATATTTTCTGTTCTTGCGAATATATTTTCTGTCGACTCATTTTGACTTTACAATTGGTACAAATCAGTGATTAGTATTATCAATAAACTCACATTGTCAATTATCAATCCCAATTATCCTTTACAACTCTCAAATTATCGAATTTTATCAGAAAAAGGGAAGAACACAAGAAAACTGCCCTGTTCTTGTGTAATTCTCCAAAAAGCTCGATTTTAAAATAAAATTCAAATTGTGTTAATACAGTCTTGTTAGGAATTGTTTACTTAATCTAACTGCAAAATCCTAAACTCCAATTCTTACTAACGAAGCCCAATTTCGAGGTCAAAGTTTTTGGAATAAAAGTCAACCGTTTGTTCTTCAATCAAATTCGGTTTTCCAGTTATGTTTTAAGTTTAATTGAACATCCAGAAAGTTTTCGTGAGTAGTTTAGGACCTGTTTCATGTAGAAATTTTATTCTCAAACGTTCGTAAATTTGAAATTGGTTGAGAGTTCATCGTCTTCTTGAAGTGCTTGTTACAGCGAATATTTTATTTTTTTCTTCATATGTGTTGATAAACAAAACCCATTCACATCTGAGTTGGCTCCGTTATTTTTTTTAAAAAAACTTAATTAAATTCTAAACCGGTTGTTATTGATTTACTGCTTAGTCGATTATGTGAAGAAGATGAATTAGGAGGGACTTTATGTATGGGTTATATAAAATAAAGAAATAGAATAAATCAGTAAAACAGAAATCAGATCGATGATTACCAGGTTTTGTTGAGGAACGAGGGGTCTCAGGTTCAATTTCGGGCTGGGACATATTTTTTTTGAAAGCTTATTAAGGTAGTCCTTTTATTTCCATTATTATAATAATAATATTAATTATTATTATTATTATTATTGTTAATGTTAAAGTTATTATTATTATTATTATTATTATTATTATTATTATTATTATTATTATTATTATTATTATTATTATTGATTATTATGGATATTAATTATTATCATTATGGATTTAATTGTTATTAGTATTATTATTATTGATAATTGATATTATGATTATGAATATAATTATTTTATGAAAATAATAAAACTAATTATTAGTTTCATTAAAATTAACACTTGTATCATTTTATAATTAATAGTATTATTATTCGTATTATAATGTGTATTATTATTACGTAATTACTAAAATCATTACCATGACTAACACTAACAGTAAAATTAATATTTTTACAATTATTATTATTAATATCATTATTTTTATCATTTATAATTATTATCATCATTATCATTATTATTAATATTAAGTATTATCATTATCATTTTTATCATTACAAATATTATTTTAGTATTATTATAATAATTATCTTAATAACCAAATGATATATATATATATATATATATATATATATATATATATATATATATATATATATATATATATATATATAAAGATATATTTAATATTTATAACATAACAATATTTTTTTATAAAATATACATGATATTAATATAAAAATAATATAACTAATAAATTTATATATACATATAGATTTATTCTATTACGAGTAAATGTTTTAATATATATATGAATGATATAGGTTCGTGAATCCGAGGCCAACCCTGCATTGTTCAATGTCGTCATATGTATTTTTACTACAAAATACAGTATCGTGAGTTTCATTTGCTCCCTTTTTAAATGCTTTTGCAATATATATTTTTGGAACTGAGAATACATGCGCTGCTTTTATAACTGTCTTATGAAATAGCCACAAGTACTTAAAACTACATTGTATGGTTGAATTATTAAACCGAATATCGCCCCTTCAAGTCTGGTAACCTAAGAATTAGGGAAATGACCCCTAATTGACGCGAATCCTAAAGATAGATCTATGGGCCTAACAAACCCCATTCTGGAATTTGGAATGTTTTAGTACTTCGATTTAAATGGTGATTGCGATTGCCAATATTTATGGCATATTTGAGAGTATGCGGGGGATATTCTATATGCATTATGTTAATGTCGGTTACCAGGTGTTCATCATACGAACGGATTTTATACACTTTCGAGTGTAATGATATTTATGAAAAATGAGAATCTTGTGGTCTATTAAAATGATGGAAATGAATGTTTATGATAGACTAATGAACTCACCAACCTTTCGGTTGACACTTGAAAGCATGCTTATTCTCAGGTATGAAAGAAATCTTTCGCTGTGCATTTGCTCATTTTAGAGATATTACTTGGAGTCATTCATGGCAGATTTCAAAAGACGTTGCATTCGAGTCGTCGAGTTCATCAAGATTATTATTAAGTCAATTATAGTTGGATATATTATGAAATGGTATGCATGCCGTCAGCTTTCGATGTAATGAAAGTGAAAGGACCCATTCATATACATTATAAACGATTCACAATAGTTGATTTCATTGCGAGGTACTTGACCTCTATATGATACATTTTACAAACATTGCATTCGTTTTTAAAAGACAAACTTTCATTTACATCGAAAGTTGATGGCATGCATACCTTTTCATAATATATCCATCTATAATTGACTTAATAATAATCTTGATGAACTCGACGACTCGAATGCAACGTCTTTTGAAATACGTCATGAATGACTCCAAGTAATGTCTCTAATATGATCTAATGCACAGTGAAAGATTTCTTTCATACCTGAGAATAAACATGTTTTCAAGTGTCAACCAAAAGGTTGGTGAGTTCATAGGTTTATCATAAAACAATAAAATTCATCATTTTGATAGACCACAAGATTTAAATGCTACATGGTACAAATGGGCCCGAATCCTATACCCACCTGTAATGTACATGCGATATCTTTTAAATACAGTACACCTTTCTCGTGTACGAAATCATCTTTCATAAATCTTAGTAACCGTACACATATCTCGTGCACAAAAATAACATACACATAACCTGTGTATAAAATAATTCTCTCGATACATAACATTCACTTTTCATTGCTTTAATAGCTTGGCTTGGTAACCGACCTTAACATATAATGCACATAATAATATCCCCAAAACAGAACATCTCGTCTGTATAATAATCATATAAACTTCGAAGTACTAAACACCACGCCCACTAGCCCTTCCGTCTAGTGAACATTCTGGGTGGGGATGTTAAACCCGGTAGCTACCTTTAGGATTCGCGTCAATTAGGCGTGCACTAATTCTCAAAATTAGTGATGTTCCTTAATTCTTAGGTTAACAAGCAATAATAATCAGGGGAAAAATTTCATATCAATTGTGGCAATTATCACGTCCACATAATTCAATGGTGGCAATTATCACGTCCACATAATTCATTCGAGGAATGTTTTACTTGTGTCTATCTCGTCAAACATTTATAAAAGCATTTCATGTATTCGCAGTTCAAAATGTATTTCAAAAGCATTTAATAAAGCAGTTGTAAAAGTAGCGCATGTATTCTCAGTCCCAAAAATGTAAAGAGTAAAAGGGAATCAAATGAACTCACCATACTGTATTTTGTAGTAAAAATACATATGACGTCATTGAACAAGTGTAGGGTTGGCCTCGGATTCACGAACCTCAAAGAAGTAGCTCCTAAAAAAAATGCCCAAGTCCGAGTTTGAACCCGCGACGTCCCGCTAACCCTATAACATACCCAAACCGTTCCTCTACTCGATACTTTCTATTATAACTCGTAGTCTATATCTATTTAACCTGTATTTCCTTGTTGTCTTCTCAACACCACAAACTCCATCGCCATCATTATTTTAAATTTCCCGCATTATCATCATCATAATCTAATCTTAACATCATCCTTATCATAACCATCATCAAGACCTAATCATATAGCCCAACCAAAGTCACGGCCCAACTGACTAATAATGGCCCAACCGAAAAAATAAGCTTCGGACCAACAAACTATTTTGTATCAATCCACAAAAGGGTTTCGGTTTAATTTGAGGCTCGAATATATAAAAAAAAAATTTGCAGCAAGGTGTTTCGATAAGGGAGGTTTATGGTTGATTATTGAATGGTTAACGAATAGTAGTAACGTAACAATTTCTAGCAAAAGGTTTTTGTGTCATAACCCGACCTTAACCATAAGGACGAATACAATAACATATGATTTCATCGCGAGGTATTGACCTCTATATGCGACATTTTTCAAAAACTGCATTCGTTTTTACAATACAAACCATAGCTTTTATTACAAATACAAGGTTTAAACAACTTAATAATGATTATCGTTTAGCGATAATCTTAGACTTACAAACTTTACATGTGATAATAACAATACGACCTCCAACATATTTTACATTACAAATCCTCCGATATGCAGTTTTATTTTTGACACAAATATGCATACTCAAGATCTTGCTTAAATTCAACATGTTGCAGCGGAAGCTTTTAGTTATCATCTGAGAATAAACATGCTTAAAACGTCAACATAAAGTTGGTGAGATATAGGTTTAATGCCGGCAGCGTTATAAATATAGACCACAAGATTTCATATATAAACGTTTTAATAAAAATATTCTAAGTTGTTGAGCACTTGATAACCATACTTAACATTTAATCAACGTCGCATATTCCCTTTATTATGAAATCTTACTACACCGTACCAAGTGTAGTCACCGAAATGAAGTACTGTGCAACCGTTGAATACTAGTCGTCCAGTCCGGTTGGGGTTGTCAGGCCCGATAGATCTATCAACAGGATTCGCGTTTACAATACCACATGTAAATAATAGTTACCAAGTTACAGGGAAGTATGCCAGTGGTACAAATCAACGTAGAATATATATTTTTAATCACTTGTGTCCATAACGTAAATCATAAAATGCATGTATTCTCATCCAGAAATATTTAGAGTTTAAAAGTGGGACTATATACTCACTTTTGCCTTAAAGGTATTTATCACGACTTGGTCTCCGATTGATATCACAAACCTAACCATATATATAATATATCAACATATTTTCTTTTCAAGTAATCGTTACATATATATATATATATATATATATATATATATATATATATATATATATATATATATATATATATATATATATATATATATATATATATATATATATATATACTTTTAATACTTTTAATATTTTCTTAGTCCGTAGTTAGTAGTCCGATGTTAGTGGTCCACAATTAGTTGCTTAAATAAAATAAATAAAGACCCCATCGTATTCGTATTGATCAGAATTAATCTTGACCCATGGTACCATGTTGTCAAATGACGTGTTGCGTACATAAAGTACCCTGTTGTCAAATAACGTGTTGCGTACAATCATGAGGTCTTATGATTAATCTTCTCGTGTTGTTTACGGGTGGTCCTGAAATATATAAAATCAAATCATAAGTAAATATATATTAAATATTATGTTAATTAGCCAAGATATGATTAATCCGATTTTGTCATAATATGATATATTACAGGTCTTGAAGTGTTTTTTTAAAAATCAAATTAGAAGGATCTATTTAGTTTGCGAACAAGTTTGAAATCACTCAAACTATGTTCTTGTTGTTAAAATTTTACAACACAAAATAAGATAGCTATATAAATATGAATCGAATAAGGTTATGAATAAGGTTACTACCTCAAGTTACTTGGACAAGGCTACTGGAAAAGGTAAGAAAAATCTTGGAATCAAAAGAGTGGTGGAGTGGGATTGGAAGTAATCTCCTTGAAATCGGATGACTATATTGATACGTTCTTGAGTAGGTAAATGAAGAGAGATTAGGGAGTGAATTAACTTGAAAGAAAATTGGAAATGAAATTGTATGTGTGTGTGCAAAATAGCATGATTATGGGATGGATATATAGGAGATTTAGTTTGTTTTCTTGCACAAAAGTCACACATGAGGTTAAATGGCTGGTTCCCACATGTAACATCATGTCTAGTGGCTGATCATTGAAGTTTATTGTTGGTATATACCAATAGTAAATATGTATAGAAGCTGGGTATGATACGGTTACATATACCCTAGATATACTTGTAGAAATTTTGAGGAATCGGAACGAGAATTCAAATATGGACGGGTTTATAACTGTAAAAGAGGCTCAAAACTGGGCTTTTATTTTTGGGTCAAACCGGACCAAAATAAAATTTTAAGACATTTTTAATAAAGCAATGTTAGCCCAAAAAGAGGCTCTGCCCCTTGGACCCCGCCAGGGGTTGCCACCCCTTGGACCCCGCTTATCGGGGGCGCTGCCCCCGAACCCCCATCATAATCAAGATAAGTTCAAACAAGTGTGCACTCCACATAATCGTAAGTATATATGTCAAAGAACGTTACATATAGTTATCGTTTTGAAAACTTAAGTTAGTGGTCTCAAAGTATACTTATAACTCATTGTTGTTAGTTCACAATGAAATGTTAAACGATCCTTAAATCATGTTAAATATGTATAGATATGTACATATACATAATCGTATAATTATCGTGTGTTATATAGTTTGTGATATCATCGGTCAAATTGGACGGTCAAACGTTGTGTGAAACTCTTTTCAAAAACATAAGTCTCAACAGTTTGGATTGCTTATCATGTTGGTAAGGTTTATTTTATGTAAATATTAATCTCATAAGTATAAAATGATTGTAAAAATCCGGGTCGTTACAGTACCTACCCGTTAAATAAATTTCGTCCCGAAATTTTAAAGTTGTACCTATTTTGCGTTATCGGGAAACAAATGTGGGTACTTTTGTTTCATCTGATCCTCTCGTTCCCAAGTAAACTCGGGACCTCTTCGAGCATTCCAACGAACCTTAACAATTGGTATGTTGCTCTGCTTGAGCCGTTTAACTTCACGGTCCATGATTTCGACTGGTTCTTCTATGAATTGTAGTTTCTCATCGACTTGGATTTCTTCAAGAGGAATGGTGAGATCTTCCTTTGCAAGACATTTCTTGAGGTTTGAGACGTGAAATGAATTATGTACTCCGGCGAGTTGTTGTGGTAACTCGAGTCGATAAGCTACCGGTCCGATGCGTTCGATGATCTTGAACGGGCCTACATACCTTGGGTTCAGTTTACCCCTTTTTCCAAAACGTATTACACCTTTCCAAGGTGACACCTTTAGCATAACCATGTCACCGATCTGAAACTCTAATGGTTTCCTTCGGACATCCGCGTAGCTCTTTTGGAGACTACGGGCTGTTTTCAATCTCTCCTTGATTTGCACTATCTTCTCAGTAGTTTCATGGATGATCTCGGGACCAGTTAATTGTCGATCTCCTACTTCATTCCAACAGATAGGGGATCTACACTTCCTTCCATACAGTGCTTCGAATGGTACAGCTTTAATGCTCGCATGATAACTATTATTATACGAGAATTCTGCTAATGGTAGATATTTATCCCATCCATTTCCAAAATCGATCACACATGCCCTGAGCATGTCTTCAAGAGTCTGAATTGTTCTTTCACTATGCCCGTCAGTTTGCGGATGGTATGCGGTGCTCATATCCAAACGGGTTCCCAGGGCCTCCTGTAGTGATTGCCAAAACTTTGATGTAAATCTACTATCACGATCGGATATAATGGAAATAGGTATTCCATGCATTGAAACAATTTCCTTTATGTATAATCGTAATAGTTTCTCCATTCTATCCGTTTCCTTTATAGGCAAGAAATGTGCAGATTTGGTGAGACGATCAACTATTACCCAAATGGTGTCATAACCCCAGGCAGTTTTAGGTAACTTTGTGATGAAATCCATGGTAATACCATCCCATTTCCATTCTGGGATTTCTGGTTGTTGAAGTAACCCTGACGGCTTCTGGTGTTCTGCTTTGACTTTGGAACAAGTTAAACATTCCCCAACATATGTTGCAACATCTGTCTTTAAATTAGGCCACCAATAATGCGTCTTAAGATCTTGATACATCTTTCCAACTCCAGGATGTATCGAGTATCTTGTCTTATGTGCCTCATTCAATATCAACTTCCTTAATCCACCCAACTTCGGTACCCAAATACGGTTTGCAAAATATCGAATTCCGTCTTCCCGCATAACGAGTTGCTTCTCATACTTCTTCATTATTTCATTTCCTATGTTTTCTTTAGTAAGAGCTTCTCGTTGAGCCTCTTTGATTTGTGAGTTGAGATTCATGCGAATTTTTATGTTCATTGCTCGTACTCGAATTGGTTCCCGTTCCTTTCTGCTTAGAGCGTCGGCCACTACATTCGCTTTCCCGGGATGATAGCGAATCTCACAATCATAGTCGTTTATCAGCTCGACCCACCTACGTTGCCTCATGTTCAGCTGTTTCTGATCAAAAATATGTTGAAGGCTTTTATGATCAGTAAACACAGTGCATTTAACCCTATATAAATAGTGTCTCCATATCTTCAATGCAAACACTACTGCTTCCAATTCTAAATCATGCGTCGTATAATTCCGCTCGTGAATCTTCAATTGTCGGGATGCGTATGCTATAACTTTCTTCCGTTGCATAAGGACGCAACCAAAACCTTATCGTGAAGCGTCACAATATATCTCGAAATCATCGTTCCCTTCAGGTAATGATAAAATAGGTGCTGTAGTCAACTTCTTCTTCAGTAATTGAAATGCACTCTCTTGCTCAGAAGTCCATTCGTACTTCTTCCCTTTTTGTGTTAACGCTGTTAATGGTTTAGCTATTCGAGAAAAATCTTAAATAAACCTTCTATAATAACCAGCTAAACCCAAAAATTGGCGTATCTGCGTTGGTGTCTTAGGAGTCTCCCATTTTTCAATTGCCTCAATTTTAGCTGGATCAACCTGAATTCCTTTGCTACTAACAACGTGGCCAAGAAATTGCACTTCTTTCAACCAAAATGCACACTTAGAAAATTTGGCGTATAACTGTTCTTTTCTTAACAATTCTAATACCAACCTTAAATGCTGCTCATGCTCTTGCTCACTCTTGGAATAGATAAGAATATCGTCAATGAAAACGATAACAAACTTATCTAAATACGGACTACAAACTCGATTCATGAGGTCCATGAATACAGCTGGCGCATTAGTCAACCCAAATGGCATGACCAAAGATTCATAATGACCGTAGCGTGTCCGAAAAGCAGTTTTCGGAATATCTTCTTCTTTAACACGTAATTGATGATAGCCCGATCTTAAGTCGATTTTCGAGTACACACATGATCCTTGCAATTGATCAAATAAGTCATCAATTCTCGGTAGTGGATACCGATTCTTGATAGTTAACTTATTTAATTCATGATAATCTATACACATTCGGAAAGATCCATCTTTCTTCTTGACGAATAAAATCGGAGCTCCCCACGGTGAAGTGCTCGGTCGAATGAAACCACGATCCAGTAATTCTTGTAACTGGCTTTGTAACTCTTTCATCTCAGATGGTGCAAGTCTATATGGAGCACGAGCCACTGGTGCAGCTCCTGGTACTAGATCTATTTGAAATTCTACAGATCTAAATGGAGGTAATCCCGGCAACTCTTCCAGAAATACTTCAGGAAAATCTCTTGCCACAGGCACGTCGTTGATGCTCTTCACTTTTTCCTTCGTTTCGACTTTATTAACATGTGCTAGGATAGCATAGCACCCTTTCTTCAAGCACCTTTGAGCTTTCAAACAACTAATGAGTTTTAGCTTTGAGTTACCCTTCTCTCCATAAATCATTAATGGCGTTCTATCCTTACGAGGAATGCGAATTGCCTTCTTGGCGCACACAACTTCAGCTCCTATTTTGGACATCCAGTCCATGCCGACTATTACATCAAAACTTCCTAATTCTACGGGTATCTAATCAATCTTAAATGTTTCTCCGGCTAAATTTATTTTACAATCACAGCAAATTTTATCGGCTTTAATTAGTTTACCATTAGCTAACTCAATCATGTACTTAGCATCTAGAGGTAATAATGAACAATTTAATTTAGCGTGAAAGTCTCTACACACGTAACTTCTATCGGCACCAGTATCAAATATAATAGATGCAGATAAGTTATTAATGGTAAACGTACCCGTAACAAGCTCCGGGTCTTCATACGCCTCTCTAGCATTAATAACAAATGCTCTTCCACGTGCAGATTCGTTATTCTTCTCTGGATTCGGGCACTGACTCTTATAATGACCCTGTTTCCCACACCCATAACAAGTAACAGTGGCCAAGGCAGTTCTATTTGCATTGGTGGCAGGAGTCTTGGTACTGTTTGTATTTGTAGCGGGAACCCTACAATCTTCAGCAAGATGACCTTTTCGATTACAATTGTTGCACACCACATTACAATAACCAGAGTGATGTTTGTGGCATCTGTTACATAAAGGATTTCGTCCCTTGTAACCTGAGTTCGAACCGCTACCCGCACCTTGCGTGGTTTCCTGTTTCTTGTTGGATTGTTGATGATTACCTTCCCACTTTCTTTTGTTTCCCAATGTCTTGACATCGGTGTTCTTATCCAGAATAATCTGGTCCATCAACTCGTTCGCCATGGTGATAGCTTCATGAATAGTCTTGGGTTTGGATGCTGTAACATTTGCCTTGACCTTTTTAGGCAACCCGTCTTTGTACAGTTCAATCTTCCATTCTTCGGTTGGTGCCAATTCGGGACATAGCAAAGCTAATTCCATGAATCTCTGATTGTAGTTGGTGAGTTCAGTACCAACAACTTTCAGGCTTCGTAATTCAGCTTCCAACTTCCTAACCTCGTTCCTTGGACAATATTCGTTGATTAGCATTGTTTTGAATTCTTCCCAAGGAGTATCATAAGCTACATCTCCTCCTACGGCCTTCACATAGTTTTTCCACCACGTGAGTGCACTATCTTGTAGGGTGCACGATGCATACTTGGTCATGTCCTTCTCAATACAACCACTGATTTTAAACACAGACTCAATCTTTTTGATCCACCGGGCTAAACCAACCGGTCCTTCTGTTCCACTGAATGATGAGGGCTTGCAACCTTGAAAAGTTTTGTAAGTGCACCCCACACGAGGATTTGGGTTAACTGCAGCACCTCTTGCAGCCTCGACCCATAACATTCTGTCGTTCACTAGCTGATTGATGAGTTCCTGGATTTCTTGTTCCGTCATTCGGTTCAATCGCGCCATAATCTTCAACAAGAATGAAAAAAATAATTATTCACATGGAATATTATAGATGTAGTATGTATTTACAGTACATCGTAGCTTATTAATAATATGAACCAGTTATTATTATAAAAGCCTTTTCTTCTTATTAGCGTTTTATAATTATATCTAGGGTAGTACCTACCCGTTAAAGTTCATACTTAATAGCTTAGTACGAAAATCAATTACAACCACCCAAATAATACTTAACCATGGAAAATTATTGCATTTCACACTTCACTATTTTACATATGCTTATCTTACATCAAACATTAAGCAAACCATACTAGTAATATTATACAAAATATTATATGATCCCATGGTTTAAAACAACGGCGCATCATTTAACCCAAAGCGTTTGTGTTCAAAGAAATCGCTTAAAGGTTATCCTGGTTGTCTCCCTGCATTTTGGTTGAGGAACCGAAGAACTGGATGTCGAGATAGAACTAATAGGAATTGCGGGAATAGGTGTGGAAGTATCTGGTGGAGTTGGTGCGACAACATTCTCTCTAGACTCGGGATTTGGATTTTCCATTTCAGTAGCCTTTCGTTTCTTTCCTCGTTCGAACTTGTCTTTCGTAATTTCCTGTATTTCTTCCTCCTCAGGATCACTTTCTGGTTCCTCTTCAATTGATTCATCCGGAACTTGTGAGTCTTCCCCAAAGGTGTCGTTTTCATCATCGGATAGGTTAATGACTGGAACACCATCTGAAGATTCTGGTTCGGAGTCGCTGAATGTGAGAATAAGTTCTAAGCCAGACATCTATCACATAACAACTAGCACGTTAATACCACATAATATTTACATATTAATTTTTAACCAACAAGGATAAGCAATAGTTTTCGAAATCAAACACGGTCAAAGTCCAGACTCACTAATGCATCCTAACAAACTCGATAAGACACACTAATGCAAATTTTCTGGTTCTCTAAGACCAACGCTCTGATACCACATGTCATAACCCGACCTTAACCATAAGGACGAATACAATAACATATGATTTCATCGCGAGGTATTGACCTCTATATGCGACATTTTTCAAAAACTGCATTCGTTTTTACAATACAAACCATAGCTTTTATTACAAATACAAGGTTTAAACAACTTAATAATGATTATCGTTTAGCGATAATCTTAGACTTACAAACTTTACATGTGATAATAACAATACGACCTCCAACATATTTTACATTACAAATCCTCCGATATGCAGTTTTATTTTTGACACAAATATGCATACTCAAGATCTTGCTTAAATTCAACATGTTGCAGTGGAAGCTTTTAGTTATCACCTGAGAATAAACATGCTTAAAACGTCAACATAAAGTTGGTGAGATATAGGTTTAATGCCGGCAGCGTTATAAATATAGACCACAAGATTTCATATATAAACGTTTTAATAAAAATATTCTAAGTTGTTGAGCACTTGATAACCATACTTAACATTTAATCAACGTCGCATATTCCCTTTATTATGAAATCTTACTACACCGTACCAAGTGTAGTCACCGAAACGAAGTACTGTGCAACCGTTGAATACTGGTCGTCCAGTCCGGTTGGGGTTGTCAGGCCCGATAGATCTATCAACAGGATTCGCGTTTACAATACCACATGTAAATAATAGTTACCAAGTTACAGGGAAGTATGCCAGTGGTACAACTCAACGTAGAATATATATTTTTAATCACTTGTGTCCATAACGTAAATCATAAAATGCATGTATTCTCATCCCGAAATATTTAGAGTTTAAAAGTGGGACTATATACTCACTTTTGCCTTGAAGGTATTTATCACGACTTGGTCTCCGATTGATATCACAAACCTAACCATATATATAATATATCAACATATTTTCTTTTCAAGTAATCGTTACATATATATATATACTTTTAATACTTTTAATATTTTCTTAGTCCGTAGTTAGCAGTCCGATGTTAGTGATCCACAATTAGTTGCTTAAATAAAATAAATAAAGACCCCATCGTATTCGTATTGATCAGAATTAATCTTGACCCATGGTACCATGTTGTCAAATGACGTGTTGCGTACATAAAGTACCGTGTTGTCAAATAACGTGTTGCGTACAATCATGAGGTCTTATGATTAATCTTCTCGTGTTGTTTACGGGTGGTCCTGAAATATATAAAATCAAATCATAAGTAAATATATATTAAATATTATGTTAATTAGCCAAGATATGATTAATCCGATTTTGTCATAATATGATATATTACAGGTCTTGAAGTGTTTTTTTAAAAATCAAATTAGAAGGATCTATTTAGTTTGCGAACAAGTTTGAAATCACTCAAACTATGTTCTTGTTGTTAAAATTTTACAACACAAAATAAGATAGCTATATAAATATGAATCGAATAAGGTTATGAATAAGGTTACTACCTCAAGTTACTTGGACAAGGCTACTGGAAAAGGTAAGAAAAATCTTGGAATCAAAAGAGTGGTGGAGTGGGATTGAAAGATTGGAAGTAATCTCCTTGAAATCGGATGACTATATTGATACGTTCTTGAGTAGGTAAATGAAGAGAGATTAGGGAGTGAATTAACTTGAAAGAAAATTGGAAATGAAATTGTATGTGTGTGTGCAAAATAGCATGATTATGGGATGGATATATAGGAGATTTAGTTTGTTTTCTTGCACAAAAGTCACACATGAGGTTAAATGGCTGGTTCCCACATGTAACATCATGTCTAGTGGCTGATCATTGAAGTTTATTGTTGGTATATACCAATAGTAAATATGTATAGAAGCTGGGTATGATACGGTTACATATACCCTAGATATACTTGTAGAAATTTTGAGGAATCGGAACGAGAATTCAAATATGGACGGGTTTATAACTGTAAAAGAGGCTCAAAACTGGGCTTTTATTTTTGGGTCAAACCGGACCAAAATAAAATTTTAAGACATTTTTAATAAAGCAATGTTAGCCCAAAAAGAGGCTCTGCCCCTTGGACCCCGCCAGGGGTTGCCACCCCTTGGACCCCGCTTATCGGGGGCGCTGCCCCCGAACCCCCGTCATAATCAAGATAAGTTCAAACAAGTGTGCACTCCACATAATCGTAAGTATATATGTCAAAGAACGTTACATATAGTTATCGTTTTGAAAACTTAAGTTAGTGGTCTCAAAGTATACTTATAACTCATTGTTGTTAGTTCACAATGAAATGTTAAACCATCCTTAAATCATGTTAAATATGTATAGATATGTACATATACATAATCGTATAATTATCGTGTGTTATATAGTTTGTGATATCATCGGTCAAATTGGACGGTCAAACGTTGTGTGAAACTCTTTTCAAAAACATAAGTCTCAACAGTTTGGATTGCTTATCATGTTGGTAAGGTTTATTTTATGTAAATATTAATCTCATAAGTATAAAACGATCGTAAAAATCCGGGTCGTTACAGTACCTACCCGTTAAATAAATTTCGTCCCGAAATTTTAAAGTTGTACCTATTTTGCGTTGTCGGGAAACAAATGTGGGTACTTTTGTTTCATCTGATCCTCTCGTTCCCAAGTAAACTCGGGACCTCTTCGAGCATTCCAACGAACCTTAACGATTGGTATGTTGCTCTGCTTGAGCCGTTTAACTTCACGGTCCATGATTTCGACTGGTTCTTCTATGAATTGTAGTTTCTCATCGACTTGGATTTCTTCAAGAGGAATGGTGAGATCTTCCTTTGCAAGACATTTCTTGAGGTTTGAGACGTGAAATGAATTATGTACTCCGGCGAGTTGTTGTGGTAACTCGATTCGATAAGCTACCGGTCCGATGCGTTCGATGATCTTGAACGGGCCTACATACCTTGGGTTCAGTTTACCCCTTTTTCCAAAACGTATTACACCTTTCCAAGGTGACACCTTTAGCATAACCATGTCACCGATCTGAAACTCTAATGGTTTCCTTCGGACATCCGCGTAGCTCTTTTGGCGACTACGGGCTGTTTTCAATCTCTCCTTGATTTGCACTATCTTCTCAGTAGTTTCATGGATGATCTCGGGACCAGTTAATTGTCGATCTCCTACTTCATTCCAACAGATAGGGGATCTACACTTCCTTCCAACAGATAGGGGATCTACATTTCCAAAATCGATCACACATGCCCTGAGCATGTCTTCAAGAGTCTGAATTGTTCTTTCACTCTACCCGTCAGTTTGCGGATGGTATGCGGTGCTCATATCCAAACAGGTTCCCAGGGCCTCCTGTAGTGATTGCCAAAACTTTGATGTAAATCTACTATCACGATCGGATATAATGGAAATAGGTATTCCATGCATTGAAACAATTTCCTTTATGTATAATCGTAATAGTTTCTCCATTCTATCCGTTTCCTTTATAGGCAAGAAATGTGCAGATTTGGTGAGACGATCAACTATTACCCAAATGGTGTCATAACCCCAGGCAGTTTTAGGTAACTTTGTGATGAAATCCATGGTAATACCATCCCATTTCCATTCTGGGATTTCTGGTTGTTGAAGTAACCCTGACGGCTTCTGGTGTTCTGCTTTGACTTTGGAACAAGTTAAACATTCCCCAACATATGTTGCAACATCTGTCTTTAAATTAGGCCACCAATAATGCGTCTTAAGATCTTGATACATCTTTCCAACTCCAGGATGTATCGAGTATCTTGTCTTATGTGCCTCATTCAATATCAACTTCCTTAATCCACCCAACTTCGGTACCCAAATACGGTTTGCAAAATATCGAATTCCGTCTTCCCGCATAACGAGTTGCTTCTCATACTTCTTCATTATTTCATTTCCTATGTTTTCTTTAGTAAGAGCTTCTCGTTGAGCCTCTTTGATTTGTGAGTTGAGATTCATGCAAATTTTTATGTTCATTGCTCGTACTCGAATTGGTTCCCGTTCCTTTCTGCTTAGAGCGTCGGCCACTACATTCGCTTTCCCGGGATGATAGCGAATCTCACAATCATAGTCGTTTATCAGCTCGACCCACCTACGTTGCCTCATGTTCAGCTGTTTCTGATCAAAAATATGTTGAAGGCTTTTATGATCAGTAAACACAGTGCATTTAACCCCATATAAATAGTGTCTCCATATCTTCAATGCAAACACTACTGCTTCCAATTCTAAATCATGCGTCGTATAATTCCGCTCGTGAATATTCAATTATCGGGATGCGTATGCTATAACTTTCTTCCGTTGCATAAGGACGCAACCAAAACCTTGTCGCGAAGCGTCACAATATATCTCGAAATCATCGTTCCCTTCAGGTAATGATAAAATAGGTGCTGTAGTCAACTTCTTCTTCAGTAATTGAAATGCACTCTCTTGCTCAGAAGTCCATTCGTACTTCTTCCCTTTTTGCGTTAACGCTGTTAATGGTTTAGCTATTCGAGAAAAATCTTGAATAAACCTTCTATAATAACCAGCTAAACCCAAAAATTGGCGTATCTGCGTTGGTGTCTTAGGAGTCTCCCATTTTTCAATGGCCTCAATTTTAGCTGGATCAACCTGAATTCCTTTGCTACTAACAACGTGGCCAAGAAATTGCACTTCTTTCAACCAAAATGCACACTTAGAAAATTTGGCATATAACTGTTCTTTTCTTAACAATTCTAATACCAACCTTAAATGCTGCTCATGCTCTTGCTCACTCTTGGAATAGATAAGAATATCGTCAATGAAAACGATAACAATCTTATCTAAATACGGACTACAAACTCGATTCATGAGGTCCATGAATACAGCTGGCGCATTAGTCAACCCAAACGGCATGACCAAAGATTCATAATGACCGTAGCGTGTCCGAAAAGCAGTTTTCGGAATATCTTCTTCTTTAACACGTAATTGATGATAGCCCGATCTTAAGTCGATTTTCGAGTACACACATGATCCTTGCAATTGATCAAATAAGTCATCAATTCTCGATAGTGGATACCGATTCTTGATAGTTAACTTATTTAATTCACGATAATCTATACACATTCGGAAAGATCCATCTTTCTTCTTGACGAATAAAATCGGAGCTCCCCACAATGAAGTGCTCGGTCGAATGAAACCACGATCCAGTAATTCTTGTAACTGGCTTTGTAACTCTTTCATCTCAGATGGTGCAAGTCTATATGGAGCACGAGCCACTGGTGCAGCTCCTGGTACTAGATCTATTTGAAATTCTACATGGGCTCTGCCCCTTGGACCCTGCCAGGGGTTGCCACCCCTTGGACCCCGCTTATCGGGGGCGCTGCCCCCGAACCCCCGTCATAATCAAGATAAGTTCAAACAAGTGTGCACTCCACATAATCGTAAGTATATATGTCAAAGAACGTTACATATAGTTATCATTTTGAAAACTTAAGTTAGTGGTCTCAAAGTATATTTATAACTCATTGTTGTTAGTTCACAATGAAATGTTAAACCATCCTTAAATCATGTTAAATATGTATAGATATGTACATATACATAATCGTATAATTATCGTGTGTTATATAGTTTGTGATATCATCGGTCAAATTGGACGGTCAAACGTTGTGTGAAACTCTTTTCAAAGACATAAGTCTCAACAGTTTGGATTGCTTATCATGTTGGTAAGGTTTATTTTATGTAAATATTAATCTCATAAGTATAAAACGATCGTAAAAATCCGGGTCGTTACATTTTGTTCTTGGGTTTTTACAGAAAGAACGAGTACAATATGGTGACTCTTCACCGTCACTACTCATCATCATCTTCTTTTGTATCATCATTAATTTCATAATCTTAGTCATCTAATTATCTTGATGACCATCATTATCATCTAATACTCGAATCATTCCATCATCATTAATTAATCTAGTATCATCATCATTATCGTCTTACAATAACACGACCACAGCTTTAAGCCTAAACTTTTGCAGCCCAATATATATAGAGCCCAAGTTCGAAAGTCTAACTAAATAAAGGAAACAGCCCAAAACACCTAACTCTAGTGGCCCATTTAATAATTTAATAAACCCAAAAAAAATATATGGCTGTTCGCGGTTTGAGGCCCGTCCGAAATAACAAATATCGCACTAGTTAACATCATTGTGTGACATCATATTTTAATCACCATGTAATTTTATAATGATTCATGTGGTCGGCCATCTAGTCCCTTGGAATAAGATTTAATAATGCATTGTGAATTAATTCAATATTTTAATCTATTAGTAGTTCGGGTGAGTATTCTGGTAACAGAAACAACAAATCCCTCATCATCATTCTTTGTTGAGTATGATACTAGGATATAGGATTAGAAATATGAATCTGCGCTACAGCAGCAGTTACGAATAGCGATGGCAAAGGTGATGATGGTTGGTCGATTAAGAGAATAAAAACAGAAACCTTAATTATCTACGGTTAAAATTGGTGGGTTGGTGATCACATACACAAGTAACCAAGAAAACAGAAGGAAAAGAATACGTGAAGCATCAGTAATAACCCGAGCCCAATACAATCGTGTAGTAGTAATGGTTTATGATAAAAGTAGAATAAAACATGATGGTGGTTTGATGAGTGAGGGTGGTTTGATACAGAAACAACATGGTAACAGATTCATATAGTAGCATGCAATTGTGGATATTGAAGGTTGTGGTGACATTGTTGGTGGCTTTGTTCATGAACCGAAACATAAACATAATTTGCAGCCGGGTGTTTGTTTGTGGAGGATGTTTGTGTCGATAGTCATGATGAACAAGAGGGTGTTTATGGTGATGAGATGGTGGTCGTCTCGGTGTATGGTGGTGGTTAATATGGCGATTAAGGGGTTGGGTTGTGGTAGTGATGATGGTAACTATGGTGGTGTGGTTGCGTCTGTTGATCGAAGTGTTCCACCATGATGATGGTGGTAACCGTAAAGAAAATATATCGATAAAAAAAATTATATATACACATGGTGGTAAGGTGGCGAGTATGGTTTGAGAGTAGTGGTAGGAAATGACTGCCGAAATACAAGGGAAGAAGGAAGGAGAAAAAATGGTGATGGAGTTTGATCTAGTATGTATATATATAATATCTAATGTTAACGATTTCTTTTAAATTAACAGACATAGGTGATATTTCTTAGACAACTAAGACATCCACATTGGTGAAGTTGATAGGATATATGTGTATTTTGAAAGTGAAAGGAAACAGAAAGTTGTTTGATAGCAAAAGAAGGACACTAACTCAACAGTAACACTAATTCAATATTATAAAGTCTTATTCAAATCACGGGAATGATCAATCAATTTGGAATAACAATATGTACCATATTAATAAAATAATAATAATATATAATTAAATCATTTACTAAATAAGCGTGTAGATGAAACGAATTCAAATTTAGAATAGTAAAGTGGTCAATTGAATTGTTTGTTTGTGCCGACAGTTTTATAAATGATAGTATTTCGTGCTCCGTTGATAATCAGTGGTGAATAAAAAAGGTCTCAGAAAAATCTCAAACTTTTATATTAATTATAATTATTTATTTTTATCATTATGGTATAAATTGGTCATTAATTTATTGAATAAAAATTACATCAACTGTCCCGCTCGATTCTGGGTAAAATATAAAAAGTGCTAAAATTTAATAACTAGATCTTAAATATATTTTTAGTAAGCCTAAAAATTTATAGATCCCATTTTCGGATCACCGTTTATTTTAAAATCACATAAGTTTGATTTTTAACTTTTCTTAATATCAATCGGGACATCAAACGAGTATTACATTTAATTAATATTTATTATTATTTTTTTAATATACTTTATATATATTTATATACATATATGGATTCATTTTAAATAACAACTTTATTATATCGTTTGTTATTTTACATATTTATTTCTAATATTCAAATCATATATTACTTTCAATTATATTTCAAATTAAAATATATGTATCTATTTATAATTAGTTGTTCGTGAATCGCCGAGAATGGTCGAAGGTCAATTGAATATATGAATGAATATATGAAACAGTTCAAAATTTTTGAGACTCAACCTAACAGACTTTGCATATCGTGACGAAATCATATAAAGATTAAGTTTAAATTTGGTCAGAAATTTCCGGGTCGTCACAGTACCTACCCGTTAAAGAAATTTCGTCCCGAAATTTGAGTGTGATTGTCATGGTTAACAACAAATATGTTTTCATGACGAATATGAATTGATATGGTAGAATTTTATCATCATTGAGTAATATAGATAAAACAATTCGATTATTCGAAACGTACGAGTGAAGCTATCACAAAAGAGTGAAATGAGTAAATGCGGTTTCGTCTTAACTGGTGACGTAGTCACGGTTGATTTTAGAAATTAAGGTGCGTCTTAACTTTTGACGTTGTCTTGGTTGAATTCCGGAAATCAAGGGATTTAAGGAAATCTTCTAATCAGAAAGAAAATGTATTAGTACGAATTATTAGCAACTATTGGAATTACGAAAGAACATAAATATCCATGAAATATTTCCATGATATGCTTAGAGATTAAGTAGAATGAAAGAGTTATGTAACATGGCACATGATGACGTTATGATCTGTGAATCATCACGTTCCATTTAGAAACTTAGCATGAATTACTGTAATATAATCACGTTGGCTAAATGTCATTATATTATACTAACTCATGCTCAAATTCTTAACACTTCTCCAGAATTCATTCATAATTTATACTTAGATTTTACAGAAGTTTCCAATATAACGGAATACAGAAAGCATGAAGAGATATATAATTTCGGACAAGAATATTTATGAATATATCTTCAAAAATATCGAAGATATTTATGACGATATTTTTGGAATTTCTAAGTTTGAAGGTTGATGGAAAAGATTTTCCGCAAGATTTTAACATGAGTAAGGAGCAAGATATTCGTTGAAAGTTTCATCGGATCCAGAATTACCTGGATTCTTTGAATATAGGGTTTGGTCCTTGTATTTGTCCTTGGTCTCCTTCATGGTTAGCTCAATCCGTTTTTCAGTACCAA
This sequence comes from Rutidosis leptorrhynchoides, assembly GCF_046630445.1. Classification (NCBI taxonomy): domain Eukaryota; kingdom Viridiplantae; phylum Streptophyta; class Magnoliopsida; order Asterales; family Asteraceae; genus Rutidosis; species Rutidosis leptorrhynchoides. Next base: position 352,123,914 of record NC_092339.1, read on the forward strand.
ATTTTCTATCGAGTGTTCCCAACACTCCATTCTTTATCATCAAACTCTTGGCTATTTAGAACATCTATAATTTTGTTGTTTCCTCTGCATTTAATGCTACCATCTGAATCATCGGCTATCGAACCGAGGTGGTTTCAAGAGAATTGTGTTTTTAGATGATTAAATGCTGATGGTAATCTGATAATGCTAAAAACAAACATATATTTCATAGCATTATTCCTCAAGAAAGACAAGCTTTTAGTTGCAATTGTTCTATTTACAAGTGATATTCGTTTAAATAATAAAAGGTGAAGACAAAAGACAGATTCGACGATTTGAAGACGCAAACGACCAAAAAGCTCAAAAGAACAAAAGACAATCAAAAAGGTTCCAATTATTGATAAGAAACGTCTCGAAATCACAAGAGTACAAGATTCAAAACGCAAAGTACAAGATATTAAATTGTACGCGAGGACGTTCGAAAATCCGGAACCGGGACCAGAGTCAACTCTTAACGCTCGACGCAACGGACTAAAAATTACAAGTTAACTATGTATATAAATATAATATAATATATAATTAATTATATTAATTATATATATATTATATTTATATATATATAAAACCGTCGGCAGAGAAAACTCCAAGGACTGAGCTGTAATTACTATCTCCGCGACTCGCGGAGTTTGAAGGGCATTTTGCCGCGAGTCGCGGAGCCCCAATTTTCAACCCTGGCTATAAAGCAAACCGAATTCTGATCAAATTTCATATCTTATTTCTCTATCTCTCTCAATATATACGATATATATATATATATAATTTATATTTTAATTTTAATTTTAAATCCTAATAATAAGGGTATGTTAGCGAATGTTGTAAGGGTGTAAGTCGAAATTCTGTCCGTGTAACGCTACGCTATTTTTAATCATTGTAAGTTATGTTCAACCTTTTTATATTAATGTCTCGTAGCTAAGTTATTATTATGCTTATTTAAAACGAAGTAATCATGATGTTGGGCTAATTACTAAAATTGGGTAATTGGGCTTTGTACCATAATTGGGGTTTGGACAAAAGAACGACACTTGTGGAAATTAGACTATGGGCTATTAATGAGCTTTATATTTGTTTAACTAAATGAAAGTTTGTTAATGTTAATATAAAGATTTACAATTGGGCGTCCCTATAAATTACCATATACACTCGATCGGACACGATGGGCGGGGTATTTATATGTACGAATAATCGTTCATTTAACCGGACACGGGAATGGATTAATAGCCACTAGAATAATTAAAACAGGGGTGAAATTACATTCAAGGGTAATTGGTGTAATTGTTAACAAAGTGGTAAAACCTTGGTTTACACGCAGTCGATAACCTGGTGTATTCATTAAACAAAGTATTAAAACCTTGTTACAATTCGAATCCCCAATTAGTTGGAATATTTAACTTCGGGTATAATAATAATTTGATGAGGACACTCGCAATTTATAATTATGACTGATGGACTGTTATGGACAAAAACCAGACGGACATATTGAATAATCCAGGACAAAGGACAATTAACCCATGGGCATAAAACTAAAATCAACACGTCAAACATCATGATTACGGAAGTTTAAATAAGCATAATTCTTTTATTTCATATTTAATTTCCTTTATTTTATATTTAATTGCACTTCTAATTATCGCACTTTTATTTATTGTTATTTAATTGCACTTTTAATTATCGTACTTTTTAATTATCGCAATTTTATCGCATTTTTATTATTCGCAATTTCATTATTGTTATTTACTTTACGCTTTAATTTAAGTCTTGTATTTATTTTATATTTTACATTAGGTTTTAACTGCGACTAAAGTTTTAAAATCGACAAACCGGTCATTAAAACGGTAAAAACCCCCCTTTATAATAATAATATTACTTATATATATATTTGTATTTTTATAAAAGTAAACTAATATAGCGTTGAGCTTTGTTTAAAGATTTCCCTGTGGAACGAACCGGACTTACTAAAAACTACACTACTGTACGATTAGGTACACTGCCTATAAGTGTTGTAGCAAGGTTTAAGTATATCCATTCTATAAATAAATAAATATCTTGTGTAAAATTGTATCGTATTTAATAGTATTTTCTGCTAAAATTTAATAACTATTTTATATACACCTCGCATAACATCAAGTATTTTTGGCGCCGCTGCCGGGGAACTATCTTAAAAGCCGGAAGCGCAACGCTAATATATAAAAAAAAAAAAAAAAAAATTTTAGTTACTTTTATTAAAAGTCGTTTTTGTAAAAATACGTTTTAAATATTCAAAAATATAAAAAGAAAAACAAAAATATTAGTATTTTTAAGATTTTGTTAAATATTTAAGTTTTATAAGTTTCTTTATTTCTATTTTAGTTTATAAAAATATAAGTTTTATTTTAAAACCTTTTATTTATTTAAAAAAAAACAGAAAACATAAAATAAAAAAAAAATAAAGAAAACGCGTAAAAACTCAACCCTGTCAGCTGAATTTCTGATCCCCGCGACTCGCGGGGTTTTCTTCTTTATTTGCCGCGACTCGCGGAGCTACTCTGACACGCGCACAGGAAGCCCTAAAACTGCATTAATTACGGGTTTTAATTTATTATTATTATTATTTAATCCTTAATTATTATTATTATTATTATTAGTTTTATTTTTATTTTTACTTTTTATTTTATTTATATATTTTAGTTAAATTAGTTTTATTAAAATTGTAAAATTAGTAGTTTTATTAAAAAATAAATAATATAAAAATAATATTTTTATAAAAATTGTACTTTTTACAACTTTTTGTATATTTTTATATTTTGTCCCTTTTTAATCGTTGTAGCGTAATATTTGTATTTTTAGCTCATATTTAATTTTAAACTTAGTATTTGCTATAGTCATTTTTACTCCTAGATTTTTAGGCTTTGCCGTAAAACTCCTTAAGTGCTTTTTCTTTAGACTAAGATTTAGGTGCTTTAGAATTTTGCGACGCCTTTTTAAGTTTTAGTTTCTTTTTAAATTATTTCCATTTGGGATTTAGTTTTTCCTTGTAAGCTTTAATATTTTTAGACCTTTTACTATGTATCAATTATCATTCCAATTAGTAATTTCAATTTGCGATTATAATTTTAAGTTAGTTGTAGTAATAAGGTTAGGTTAGTCAAGTATTTTTAAGTTTTTATAAGTTTCTTTTATTTTTCCGTCACCTTTTATTTTTCAACCATTTTTTCTTTTTCAACCTTTTGCGACGAACTCTTTTTCTCTCTTATTTCTCGCCATTCTAGTTTTTAGGACTTAGAATTTTTTATACTTCTTATCTAAATTTCTTAAAATTACGAAAATTTATTTTAAGTGGTTAAATTAATAGACATCAAAATTTTCTGGTTCGTAGTAATAGTTGGATTTGTACGTGGACCGGGTTATTGGAGCCAAACAGTCCTCAATTATATTGAGACCAAACGAATCCTGCCCCTCTGCTGCATCTTTTGGCTATTCGAAACGTGGGCAAAATCAGAAAAGTCTATTGATTGGATAACTTATTATAATTTTTCTTTCCTTTTAAAAACTAATAGGATATTCAGTGAATGCACCGAGCAAGACGTTCATCACCTTTTGTACGTTCACCACCTGTAACTCGATCAAGACATCGTTTAACAAATATAACCGCCGTTGATTTTTCTTTAGAATCGTCATCCAGTCAACCAAGTACTTCAGTTCAAATTTCCGATAATCCAGTTTTTGAAACAAACCTCAAAATTGAGAATCCAGAGAATATTCAGGAACGGTTCATAGATCCTGAACCATTAAACTTTCCTCCGGAACCACCAATCATTCAAACAGAGATTGTTGAAGAATGAACTATTAAAACAGAATCATCTAGTGATTCCGATTCAACAAATTCAATTATGGAGAATCTGGAACCTTTAAGTATGGAAGACCGAATGAGAGCTAAACGCACTGGCCAAGGTCACGCAATTACTCATCCAGACATTAATGCGCCAGATTATGAAATCAAAGGACAAATTCTACACATGGTGACTAATCAATGCCAATTTAGTGGTGCGCCGAAGGAAGATCCAAATGAACATCTACGTACCTTTAATAGGATCTGCACACTATTTAAAATCCGAGAAGTGGAGGATGAACAGATATATCTCATGTTATTTCCCTGGACTTTAAAGGGAGAAGCCAAAGATTGGTTGGAATCGTTACCTGAAGGGGCGATCGATACATGGGATGTTTTAGTTGACAAATTTCTTAAACAATTTTTTCCTGCATCTAAAGCCGTAAGACTTCAAGCAGAAATTGTTACGTTCACACAGAAGCCAAATGAAACTCTATATGAGGCGTGGACAAGATATGGAAAGTTATTAAGAGGATGTCCGCAACATGGTTTAGACACCTGTCAAATAGTACAAATATTCTACCGAGGATGCGACATCACTACAAGAAAAGACATAGATATAGCAGCTGGTGGTTCTATTATGAAGAAAACCGAAACTGATGCTTACAAAATTATTGATAACACTACTTCCCACTCACATGAGTGGCACCAAGAAAAAGATATCATTAGATCATCTAAAGCAGCTAGAGCCGATTCTAGCCATGACTTAGATTCCATTTCCGCAAAGATAGATGCTTTCGAGAGACGAATGGAAAAGATGACTAAGGATATTCACTCAATACGAATTAGTTGTGAGCAGTGTGGAGGACCACATTTGACAAAAGATTGTCTCAGTATTGAATTAACAATGGAACAAAGAGAGAATATTTCATACATAAACCAAAGGCCTGGAAATAATTATCAGAATAATTATCAACCGCCAAGACCGATTTACAATCAAAACCAGAATTATAACCGAAATATTCCATACAACAACCAACAAGGTCCTAGCAATCAACAAGTATCCAATAATACTTACAATCAGCAAAGACCTAATTTTCAAAACAAACCACCACCACAAACCGATGATAAAAAGCCGAATTTAGAAGATATGATGACGAAGCTAGTTGAAACTCAAACACAGTTTTTCACATCTCAGAAACAAACCAATGAACAAAATGCTCAAGCATTTAGAAATCAACAAGCTTCTATTCAAAATCTGGAACAAGAAGTAAGTAACCTAGCAAGGTTAATAGGTGAAAGAAAACCGGGAAGTCTACCTAGCGATACAAATGCTAACCCCCGGAATGAAACAGCTAAAGCTATTACCACAAGAAGTGGTACAACACTTAAACCACCTGAAATACCTGTAACTTCTGATGAAACTATTCCTACTCCACAAGAACCACAACCTGATCAAGAAAAGGAAAAAGAACCGGTAGTTGAAAAGGTTAATGAAGATAACACAGTTAAGGATAAACCTTATGTTAAACCATATCAACCACCACTTCCTTATCCGAGTAAAATGAAGAAAGAAAAACTTGAAGCCGAGCAATCCAAATTCTTGGATATGTTTAAACAGATAAATGTAAATCTTCCTTTCATTGATGTGATTTCAGGAATGCCAAGATATGCTAAATTCTTGAAAGATCTAATCTCAAATAGAAAGAAAATGGAAGAACTCTCGGCTGTTACTATGAATGCTAATTGTTCAGCAGTGCTGTTGAATAAGATACCAGAAAAACTATCTGATCCAGGAAGTTTCACAATTCCATGTTTTCTGGGTAGTCTTAGTTCAATAGAAGCATTGGCAGACTTAGGTGCTAGTATAAATCTAATGCCGTATTCACTATACGCTAAACTAGACCTTGGAGAATTGAAACCAACCAGAATAAGCATACAACTAGCCGATAGATCAATAAAATATCCTAGAGGGATAATGGAAAACATGCTAGTTAAAGTTGGTACTTTAGTATTTCCAGTAGATTTTGTTATTTTGGACATGGAAGAAGATTCTCAAGTTCCTCTCATATTAGGAAGACCATTCTTAAACACGGCTAAAGCAATGATAGACGTGTTCGGTAAGAAACTGACCCTAAGTATAGAGGATGAGAGTGTTACCTTTTCAGTGGATAGAGACATGCAACAACCACAATCTGCAGATGATACATGTTATTATATTCAAACTATAGATGCACATGCAGAATTATTAGAAGAATTTCCAGAATTACAAGGAACAGGAGAATGTTCTTTAGGAGAAGGTAATGAACCAATTGATGAAGCTGAAATGTTAGCTACACTTATAGCTAATGGATATGAACCAACAACAGAAGAAATTCAAATGCTAAAAGAAGAAGACAGATATCGATATAAATCATCGATAGAAGAACCTCCGAAATTAGAGTTAAAGCCACTTCCAAACCATTTGGAATACGCTTATTTACATGGTGAATCTGAATTACCTGTAATAATATCGTCTTCTCTTACTGAAAATGAGAAATCACAACTCATTTCTGTGTTGAAAGCTCATAAACCAGCCATTGCATGGAAGATTCATGATATTAAAGGAATAAGTCCTTCGTATTGCACACATAAAATCCTTATGGAAGAAGGTCATAAAACGTATGTGCAACGCCAACGAAGACTAAATCCTAATATGCAAGATGTAGTTAAGAAAGAGATTATTAAACTGCTAGATGCAGGTTTGATATATCCAATCTCTGATAGTCCATGGGTAAGCCCAGTTCAATGCGTGCCTAAGAAGGGTGGCATGACTGTCATTACAAATGAGAAAAATGAGCTTATTCCTACTAGGACTGTAACAGGATGGCGTGTATGTATTGATTATAGAAAATTAAATGACGCCACCAGAAAAGATCACTTTCCCTTACCTTTCATAGATCAAATGTTGGAAAGATTAGCCGGAAATAGTTACTATTGTTTTCTAGATGGATTTTCCGGATATTTTCAAATTCCAATAGCACCCGAAGATCAAGAGAAAACCACATTCACGTGCCCTTATGGTACTTTTGCTTACAAACGCATGCCATTTGGACTTTGTAACGCCCCTGCAACCTTTCAAAGGTGTATGATGGCGATTTTTCACGACATGATAGAAGAATGCATGGAAGTATTCATGGATGACTTTTCAGTCTTCGGTGATACATTTAAATCATGTCTAGTTAATCTGGAACGAATGCTAATTAGATGCGAAAAATCAAATCTAGTACTTAATTGGGAGAAATGCCATTTCATGGTTAAAGAAGGCATCGTTCTTGGACATAAAATTTCAAAAGAAGGAATTGAAGTGGATAGAGCTAAAGTAGATGTAATTGCTAAACTTCCACATCCCACAAATGTTAGAGGAGTTAGGAGTTTTCTAGGGCATGCCGGTTTTTACCGACGTTTTATAAAAGATTTTTCTAAAATTGCCACTCCTATGAATAAACTCCTAGAAAAGGATGCGCCATTTATCTTTTCAGATGAATGTATCAAATCTTTTAATATTCTTAAAGAAAAACTCACTAATGCGCCGATCATGATAACACCAAATTGGAATCTACCATTTGAACTAATGTGCGATGCAAGTGATTTTGCAATGGGAGCCGTTTTAGGACAAAGGATTGAAAAACGATTTCAACCTATATATTATGCTAGTAAGACGTTACAAGGAGCACAAACAAACTATATAACTACTGAAAAAGAACTCCTTGCTATTGTCTTTGCTTTTGACAAATTTCGATCATATCTCGTTCTAGCAAAAACGGTGGTCTATACCGACCATTCTGCTCTTAGATACCTATTTTCAAAACAAGATGCTAAACCAAGATTAATCCGTTGGATTTTACTCTTACAAGAGTTTGATATTGAAATCCGAGATAAAAAAGGAGCAGAAAATCTCGCCGCTGATCATCTTTCTCGTCTTGAAAATCCCGAATTAGAAGTTCTGAATGAATCGGCCATACAAGACAACTTTCCTGATGAATATCTATTGAAGATAGATTATAAATAAATCCCATGGTTTGCAGACTATGCAAACTACTTAGTTTGTGGATTCCTTGAAAAAGGATTATCGTACCAAAGACGAAAGAAATTCTTCAGTGATATAAAACACTATTTCTGGGAAGATCCACATCTGTTTAAAAGTTGTCCCGATGGAATAATACGCCGATGTGTATTTGGAGATGAAGCTAGTAAAATTTTAAACCATTGTCACACAGGACCAACAGGAGGGCATTATGGGCCTCAACTAACAGCAAGAAAAGTTTATGAAACTGGATTCTATTGGCCTACAATTTACAAAGACACACACCTTCTTTGCAAATCCTGTGATGCATGTCAAAGGGCCGGAAAAATAAGTCAACGTGATGAAATGCCACAAAATGTCATCCAAGTATGTGAAGTATTTGACATTTGGGGTATTGACTTTATGGGTCCATTTCCAAAATCTCATAATAATCTATATATACTCGTCGCCATTGATTATGTATCTAAATGGGCAGAAGCACAAGCTCTCCCAACTAACGATGCACGAGTTGTAGTCAACTTTTTAAAACGTCTTTTTGCAAGGTTTGGAACACCGAAAGCTTTAATAAGTGATCGGGGTACTCATTTCTGTAATAATCAACTTGAGAAAGTTCTTAAAAGATATGGAGTAACTCATAAAATCTCCACCGCATATCATCCACAAACAAGTGGACAAGTTGAAAATACCAACCGAGCTTTAAAACGTATTCTAGAGAAAACCGTAGGATCAAATCCGAAGGAATGGTCCATTAAATTGGAGGATGCACTCTGGGCTTTTAGAACAGCCTACAAAACTCCAATTGGAACCACACCTTTTAGACTTGTTTATGGAAAAGCATGTCATCTTCCAGTAGAAATCGAACACAAAGCATTTTGGGCTTTGAAGACATGTAATCTTGATTTACATGAAGCCGGACGTCTACGATTAAGTCAACTAAACGAATTAGAAGAATTAAGACATGAAGCATACGAAAATTCGTTAATCTATAAAGAAAGAACGAAGAAATGGCATGATAAAAGAATCAGAAGTTCAAAAGAATTTAAAGAAGGAGACAGAGTTCTTCTTTTCAATTCACGATTCAAGCTATTTCCTGGAAAATTGAAATCAAGATGGTCTGGACCATTCATAGTCAAAAGAGTTTTCCCATACGGAACGATAGAATTAATAAATTCAAATGGGATGGAATTTAAAGTTAATGGTCACAGAGTTAAACATTACATACATGGTCCGATGGAAGTCGACAACGAAGTTAATCACAATTTCGATACCACAGCTAACTAAGTGTGGGGAGAATCAAGTCTTTAAAGGATAATATGTATTTCTGTTAGAGTTAGATTGTCTGTTTTCGTGTAGTTCTCGAAAATGGAACACGTATGGTCTTTCCCTAGCAGACCCTAAAGAACTAGTCTTCTCCCCCCATTCTGAATTTTTATTTTTTTTAGGTTTTTACGAAATGAAGACTGCCTGTGAATTAAACCACGGTCTAATGCTACACGCTTTGATCACTAAAAGAAATAATGACATACTACCGAGTGAATTAGTATCAGTAATCAGAGAAAGAATGGACGGAGTTAGAAAAGGATCCAGATGCGAAGATAATAAGTTACAATTTGGTAAAGGAAAATCAAAATCCGCAGCGAAAAGAAGAGCACGACACCTAGAACGATGTCACAAATGCGGAAAATGGTCACATGGAGGTAAATGTTCAAATAATCAAACCTATTCAAATACCGAATTTGTTACTTTATGCAGAGACGGACCGTTCATATGTTTAGAAGAAAAGACAATGAATGCTCGAGGTTACGCCTATGCAGCCATGGAAAATCAATTAAACCGACTATCTTATGAATGGAATAGATCATATAACTAAAAAATCTATTTCACAGGTATGTCTGTACAGTTTTTTAGTTGTTATTTTTATTTTTAACCTTTTGATAATAAACGCTAATTTGTTCGCTAAAAAGTATTAAATTGGTATTAAATAAAATTAGGTTTGGCGACCGAAATTATTGATATCATTCAAAAATTTATTACATCACTGCGAAATTTAACGTTTATTCTTAAGGTATAAATATCTTTAAACAATCAACCCAAAATATTTCAAAAATTCGTCATGAGTTAAATTAGGTCTTGGAACCGAAATTACTTTACCGAAAAGAGGGGCGCATATTTTTGATAATATTTGATTGATTAAAGTGGGATAAAAAGACAAAAAGATTTTTAATTTTATTATGTTTTTAAAATTAATATTTAAATCTTAAATTAATATTGTAAATTTTGTAAAAACAATATATTTAAAATTGTAAATATTTGAAAAATTAATATAAGTTTGGTATGAATTTATAATATGAATTTTTAAATTAAGTTTGGTGTGAATTTCTAATTTTTAAAATATGAATTTTTAATTTTATGCATTTCAAATTTTAAGTTTGGTGTGAATTTTTAATTTTTAATTTTGAATTTTATATTTAAGTTGTGTGAATTTAAAAACAAAAATTTACTTTATCTCATTAAGTTAAGAATATGATTTTTAAAATTCGTCGTAAGTTGAAGACTAGGTCTTTGAACCGAAATTGCTTTACCCGAGGGAGGGACAAGAACTTTTATTATCATTATTTTTAATCTTATTGAATTAAAGTATGCCAAAAACATTGAAAAAACCCAAAAATCTTAGCTTTTAAAACAATCGCTACAAAAAGACAAATTTTAAAATTTTGTCGAAGGACGGACTAGGACATCGATCCGAAACGACCTCGTCCTAAATAACAAGGGAAACAAAATTTTAAAATTAATTTCTTAATTGTTTTAATAAGTTAATGATTATAAAAAAAAAAAAATATATATACCAAACTCCGCGACTCGCGGAGTTTGGAGGGTAAATCTCCGCGAGTCGCGGAGAGACCGGATTACAGAAAAAAAAATAAGAGCTGCAAACGATCAGTTCACTCACCACACAAAAACACCCGAAAAACAGCTGCGAAAAACCCACGAAAAACCACCCAAAAACACCCCAAAAATCCCAATTTTTAACCGTTAATCACCAAATTTTTTGCTAAAATCATGTTGAGAAGGATGCTATCTAAGAATTTCTCAAGAAAAACGGTAAATTTCTACACCTAAACACCATTAATTTGAAATTAGGTGTTCTTGAGCTATTTTTCCCCAATTTGATTTTGATGCTTTTTAGTGTAATTAGACTTAAATTGTTTATGTATTATGCTTGTATAACCTAGATTGATGCTGTTTAACATGATTAGAAGCCTTAAACTTCAAATTTTGAATAATCTAGGGTTTGTGTTCTTGAGCAAATTTGGGGCTTTTTGATATAAACAGGTTATGGTCGATTTTTGTCATGAATTGTTGCTAAATTGAGTAGTGTAACATGTCTAGGTAGTTAAATGATCAAAACTTTGAGCCTAAACATGATTTTGAGAATTAAAGTGGACTTTTTCAAGTCTAAAATTCATGAACTTGATTTTTGAAAGATAATGCCATTTGAGACTTGTTTAATTGCTAGTAATGATTATTTTGACATGTTATTTGAGTTGAATGCTTATGAACTTGGCGAAAATTTTCGTATATGCTTATTTGAAAAAGTGTAGATTTGATAAAAATGTGAAAATAAGCTTAAGTTTGATATAAATTGATAATGTCATTGTAATTATTTTGATTGATGATTTTGCTGACACTAATGCATATTTGGATGCACAAAATTTGTGTTTGATGTGTTTTGCAGAATGAAAGGGGTGAATCTTCATCCCAAGCCCGCCATGCTCCTGCTGAGAACTTGGAACAACAGGAGGTAGATAACTACTACAAGCAGGATGTACCTCATCCAGTCATGACCTTTTCCGATATGCATTTGGAAGAGTTGCACCCGAACCTGAGATTTGACAGACTTTGGATAGATTATCCAAAATATCAACGGGGTTTGCATACTCTTCATTCCAAGGTTGTTGAGGTACCGAGGGTCATAGAATGGGGACCCTTGGAAGCTGTAGAATTGGCCAGGCCAATTAGGGAATTACTGGTACAGAGGTATGGTAATTCTTCTTTTAATGACTGGATATGTTTATTCACCATACGCAGACCTGTATATAAAGTATGGTGTGAAGAGTTGTTATGTAGTATAGAGTTGAATGATCGGGTAGCTAGTTTAACCGATCGTTCTTTTATTAGATTTTTGTTAGGCGGTTCGATGCGCCACATGTCTTTACTGGACATGGCTCAGGCTTTACGTATATATACGCCTGAGGAATTAGCGTCTGCCGATTGTAGAGGATTGATACTAAACGGTAGAAAGATAGATGAGAATTTTGATACACACGGTGTGTGGAGTCAAATGACAAGCCATCACCGTTTCAAAGGGGGAAACTACTCTTATTTGGATATAGATAGAGCCGAATTAAGAGTAATACATAGGTTTTTAGCTAATTCGATTACACAAAGGGGTAAAAACAAAGAAAAGGTAAATGAACAAGATTTGTTTTACCATATGTGTATTCGAGACCCACAGAGCGCTGTAAGTATACCATATTGTGTGGGTTATTATTTATCAGCTATGGTTCGGGGGATGCGACCACATAGCATAATAGGAGGTGGTATTTTTATTACTTTGATTGGTGAATATCTCGGTGTGGATATAAGTCGGGGGGGATTATTACTAGAAGAGCCGGAACCCCGCGACACTATAGGTTTAAATGTATACCATGGTGCGAAAGTTTTGAAGCGGCGAAATAACGCCGCAGTACGATACCATGGTAGACATCCACAGGTGGAGAGAAACCAGGAACAAGGTAATGTAGGAGGGGGGAATGAGATGCAAGAAATGCATAGGTTTATAGCTTCTCAGGAATACGAAAATGCTAGACAGAGAGCATTTGAAGATTGGCAAGTTCATCAGAACCAGATCATAGCGCATTGCCAACATATAGGTAGAAACTATATTCCTACACCGAAACCCGTCTTCCCTCCTTGGTCGATAGAGATGCAGCCACCATATCCTACGTATGACCCTGCCGAAGCATTCTATAGCACTTATGGTTATGCCTGGAACCCCTATTGGTACCAATATCATCCTTAGTTTACTTATTATTTTTTATTATTTTGTAATTTGTAATTATTGATACATTTAATATTTTTGTTAATATTGTAATCATTTTTATAATTATCTAACTTTTATTCTTAGATTTTAATAATTTTTGAATGTGGGGTAATAAACCAAACTTCAAAAATATGTATATATGTTTGCAGTTTATCTTATGTACACAACAGGATAAAACAACGCATTTTCAAAGACTGGCATTAAGTTCAGCAAAAGCAACTAATTTTGACGACAAGATGCAAAATATATGTGAAATAACAACAAGACGGAATGAACAAATGATGTGCACCATTTATCATTCAGCAAACAAACGCCAATATATTTGGAAACTTTGGTAAAATTTAATCATTTTCACACAAATCACCCTCAATAATTTAAATTGTTACTGATTTCTTGCAAATGAGGGCATTGCAAGATCTTAAGTGTGGGAAGGGATTAAATTCTTTCGGATTTTAAAAATTTTTACTTTATACACTTGGTTACCATTAAAAATACTAGTAAAGCAGTAGTTGTATTAGAATCTAGTGCTCTCTGATAAAAAAGAACAGCCCTAGTCTTATATACTGACTACCCAATTCTAGTAAAAATTTTCAAAATTTTTAATTAAATGAATTAAAATCATGTTTATACATATTTATGAACGATAAAACTAGGTTTTAACACCGAAATTATTGTTACCTCGGAAAGGACATAAATTGAGAAACAAACTAAAATGTTAAAATTCATTTAAAATGGAATAGAGGACGATAAAAAGAAAAATAAAAAGCCAAGTGTGGGAAAATTTACCAAGTTATCTTAAACATATGTCACATATATCTGTAACAAATAACTGAAAATACTTTTGCTTTGGACTAAACTAAACTGTTTTACCCGATGAAAGAAAAGAAGAGATGGATCTACACGATGAATCAATTCCATCATTAAAAGGAAGTAAAGTCTTCCGAAAAAGACACGCGCTTCTTGATTTAGGTCATGAAGTTGTCGTCCAGACCAGCTGTAGGTTGACGAAAAATCTAGAAAAGTCATCTCTAAAATCAGCAGGAAATCCACGGACCTCAGCATCAAACAGGGTCGCCAAGTGGTCAGATTTATCCTAACCATGAGAAGGATTTATCTCGTACAATGGGGGGGCACCATGCAAATTAGCTGGATAAGACTAATGAATCAGATCCCCAGAAAGGATAATCTCCTTAAAGATTAAAAATCAGCTTTTAAGACTGATATTACTCAATCCTAGAGATTGACCTTAAAGATTGAGAATTCAAACTCATGGAATTCAATGATATCTAAACTCGAGCTTAAACGAGAAAATATTTTGATCAAAATTATAAACCGATTTGTTTTCTGAAAACCCTATTTTCAATGCGTTCATTACCATTGAACGTAAAATCCTAGGAATTCACCTGGAATTCATTAGGTCACCTGAACTAAATCGGGTGTCAACCGTAAGAACGGTGGTTGCATAGCATGGTCAAAGACAGGACTTTGTGCCAAACCGACAAATTATAAGGGTGAGCTTTACTATTTCTCCTACCAAGGATAGTAATTGCGTCCGACACGTTATAGACCATAATCAAAAGCATGTCACGGGACATTGCCTTAACAGTTGCTTGTTCAACGCTTTCCTTTCAACCGGACGGTAGTTTACCGAAAGGTAATATACGGGACAAGTAAACTGGACGTGTTGCTTTCCAAATACAAGGTTAGCAAGTGGGTGACACAAAACCGCAAGTTTTGAGCTAAAATTTTCAAATCTGAAACCCACCAAACCCACAAAAATATTTTGCAAACACCGGTAAAGGGTTATTCCGGAAAACTTATCTAGGATAAAAACTAGATTTCAAAAGATCAAATGTTTTCATAAAGATCCAATTTCCTTAATGGATCTAAATTTTTATAGTCATGTGGGACTGTAAACCATATCGTTACTACCATTGTTTATACCGCCGTATAGAAATCACTGATGTACAAAGTGTGAAGAATAAAGAAGTGATTCTAGTATTTCAAGACAATATTGCTTGAGGACAAGCAACGCTCAAGTGTGGGAATATTTGATAATGCTAAAAACAAACATATATTTCATAGCATTATTCCTCAAGAAAGACAAGCTTTTAGTTGCAATTGTTCTATTTACAAGTGATATTCGTTTAAATAATAAAAGGTGAAGACAAAAGACAGATTCGACGATTTGAAGACGCAAACGACCAAAAAGCTCAAAAGAACAAAAGACAATCAAAAAGGTTCCAATTATTGATAAGAAACGTCTCGAAATCACAAGAGTACAAGATTCAAAACGCAAAGTACAAGATATTAAATTGTACGCGAGGACGTTCGAAAATCCGGAACCGGGACCAGAGTCAACTCTTAACGCTCGACGCAACGGACTAAAAATTACAAGTTAACTATGTATATAAATATAGTATAATATATAATTAATTATATTAATTATATATATATTATATTTATATATATAAAACCGTCGGCAGAGAAAACTCCAAGGACTGAGCTGTAATTACTATCTCCGCGACTCGCGGAGTTTGAAGGGCATTTTGCCGCGAGTCGCGGAGCCCCAATTTTCAACCCTGGCTATAAAGCAAACCGAATTCTGATCAAATTTCATATCTTATTTCTCTATCTCTCTCAATATATACGATATATATATATATATAATTTATATTTTAATTTTAATTTTAATTTTAAATCCTAATAATAAGGGTATGTTAGCGAATGTTGTAAGGGTGTAAGTCGAAATTCTGTCCGTGTAACGCTACGCTATTTTTAATCATTGTAAGTTATGTTCAACCTTTTTATATTAATGTCTCGTAGCTAAGTTATTATTATGCTTATTTAAAACGAAGTAATCATGATGTTGGGCTAATTACTAAAATTGGGTAATTGGGCTTTGTACCATAATTGGGGTTTGGACAAAAGAACGACACTTGTGGAAATTAGACTATGGGCTATTAATGGGCTTTATATTTGTTTAACTAAATAAAAGTTTGTTAATGTTAATATAAAGATTTACAATTGGGCGTCCCTATAAATTACCATATACACTCGATCGGACACGATGGGCGGGGTATTTATATGTACGAATAATCGTTCATTTAACCGGACACGGGAATGGATTAATAGCCACTAGAATAATTAAAACAGGGGTGAAATTACATTCAAGGGTAATTGGTGTAATTGTTAACAAAGTGGTAAAACCTTGGTTTACACGCAGTCGATAACCTGGTGTATTCATTAAACAAAGTATTAAAACCTTGTTACAATTCGAATCCCCAATTAGTTGGAATATTTAACTTCGGGTATAATAATAATTTGATGAGGACACTCGCAATTTATAATTATGACTGATGGACTGTTATGGACAAAAACCAGACGGACATATTGAATAATCCAGGACAAAGGACAATTAACCCATGGGCATAAAACTAAAATCAACACGTCAAACATCATGATTACGGAAGTTTAAATAAGCATAATTCTTTTATTTCATATTTAATTTCCTTTATTTTATATTTAATTGCACTTCTAATTATCGCACTTTTATTTATTGTTATTTAATTGCACTTTTAATTATCGTACTTTTTAATTATCGCAATTTTATCGCATTTTTATTATTCGCAATTTCATTATTGTTATTTACTTTACGTTTTAATTTAAGTCTTGTATTTATTTTATATTTTACATTAGGTTTTAACTGCGACTAAAGTTTTAAAATCGACAAACCGGTCATTAAAACGGTAAAAACCCCCCTTTATAATAATAATATTACTTATATATATATTTGTATTTTTATAAAAGTAAACTAATATAGCGTTGAGCTTTGTTTAAAGATTTCCCTGTGGAACGAACCGGACTTACTAAAAACTACACTACTGTACGATTAGGTACACTGCCTATAAGTGTTGTAGCAAGGTTTAAGTATATCCATTCTATAAATAAATAAATATCTTGTGTAAAATTGTATCGTATTTAATAGTATTTTCTGCTAAAATTTAATAACTATTTTATATACACCTCGCATAACATCATAATCGTCAAGATACGAATGATTGTTTAGGATGAAATCAAGTGGCAAACTTATATATTAAGTTGTAATAAGGCTACTCCGAATGAAAGTCGAAGTTGATTTGCTGGAGCTGTGACAAAATTCGCTAATTTTGGAAAGGTATTGTAAAGTTATTTTCGGTAATAACACGCCAATGGATCTGGCACAATTTTTGAATTCAAAGTATGGCTTTGAAATATGTAAGAATCTAAAAGTGATGTCTTCTGTTAAATCTTGACTTGGATTTAGATCGGTCTAAATCCGAATATGAAATTGAATTTAAATGAAAATAGTTGTTCTTCGGTGAACAGATATATATGTTGATGTAGGTAGGATAGTTCAATGATTGCTGAATCGGATTTGAAGAATGTACAGTATAATTTACATGTTAATGTGAAACCTAAATATTCCTCGGGTATTACCTACCCGTTAAAATATTTTCAACATCAACAGTTTGTACAAAAGAATTTTTAATTACAATCTTTATGAAAATATATATACATATATATTTTCTTCAAATGTAATCATGGATTTAATGAGTCATTATGATATTAATCTCATTTGATTTATCGTTTGAACTAGAATACATAATCTCTAAAACATTATATAATTGTCATGTAGAACGAAGATAAATGATGTAGAACGATATGTAGATCGAAGATAAAGTATATAGAATGATACGTAGAACGATGATTATGCTCGAGGTACAGAATGAGATGTTGAGGAGTGTGATGTTGAATCTCGGATTGTTGGTGGTACTGATGTTGGTGTTGGTGGTGCTGTTGGTGTCGGTGATGTTGTTGAAGCTGGTAAGTTTTACACCATATTCTCCAAATTGATTATTAAAGTGCGAAGCTCGTTGACTTTTTCCATTATTTTGGAATGATTGTCGGTCGGAACGAGCGGTTGACTAAGGTTTAGAATTGTAGACGGAATATAATTGTGATGAGCTACCCTGGAAATGAGGCTGAAAATGGTATTTCGGATAGGTTCTCCGGTAAGTGCTTCAGGTCCTTCGCCAAGAGTGCAGTTTGGTTGGTGGAAAGGATCGACTTACTCTCGTCTTCATTGATTAAGTCGACTACGAACCCATCAGATGAATTGGGGATGGATGATTGGTTAATTCATTCTGGTGATGCTGCTTCCAGAGCTTAGGTGAACATCCATGTCAAAATAGCTGTCGGGTTCCGAAGAACTTGAACCCATTTCGTACGATTGAGTAAAGGGTTTTTCGGTATGAAATGATTTTCGGATATTGGATGATATTCTAATTACATAGAATATCTATATATATAGAACGAGAGATGTCGTAAATTTATTGGAGGAATTTACGGAATATGTCAGGCAAAGCTTACAGTAACAGATACGCTAAGATACGAATTTGCAGATACGCTAAGATATGAGTTTTTGTCTATACACTATTCATGTAATCAATGCAGTATGATGTGTCTAGACTAAGAATTATAAGCAAGTGATTCCCTAAGAATGATAAGCAGATGATTTCTGACAAGATATGATAAGCAAAACTTTTGACATGCATACACGGTCGAAGTCCAGACTCACTAATGCATCTAAACAACTATCAGTTAGACACAATAATGCAAGACCTGGTTCGCTAAGACCACCGCTCTGATACCAACTGAAAGGACCCGTTCATGTACATTATAAACGATTCACAATAGTTGATTTCATTGCCAGGTACTTGACCTCTATATGATACATTTTACAAACATTGCATTCGTTTTTAAAAGACAAACTTTCATTTACATCGAAAGTTGACGGCATGCATACCCTTTCATAATATATCCATCTATAATTGACTTAATAATAATCTTGATGAACTCGACGACTCGAATGCAACGTCTTTTGAAATATGTCATGAATGACTCCAAGTAATGTCTCTAATATGAGCTAATGCACAGCGGAAGATTTCTTTCATACCTAAGAATAAACATGCTTTCAAGTGTCAACCAAAAGGTTGGTGAGTTCATAGGTTTATCATAAAACAATAAAATTCATTATTTTGATAGACCACAAGATTTAAATGCTGCATGGTACAAATGGGCCCGAATCCTATACCCACCTGCAATGTACATGCGATATTTTTTAAATACAGTACACCTTTCTTGTGTACGAAATCATCTTTCATAAATCTTAGTAACCGTACACATATCTCGTGCACAAAAATTACATACACATAACCTGTGTATAAAATCATTCTCTTGATACATAACATTCACTTTTCATTGCTTTGATAGCTTGGCTTGGTAACCGACCTTAACATATAATGCGCATAATAATATCCCCAAAACAGAACATCTCGTCTCTATAATAATCATATAAACTTCGAAGTACTAAACACCACACCCACTAGCCCTTCCGTCTAGTGAACATTCTGGGTGGGCGTGTTAAACCCGGTAGCTACCTTTAGGATTCGCGTCAATTAGGCGTGCACTAATTCTCAAAATTAGTGATGTTCCCTAATTCTTAGGTTGCCAAGCAATAATAATCAGGAAAAAAATATTCATATCAATTGTGGCAATTATCACGTCCACATAATTTAATGGTGGCAATTATCACGTCCACATAATTCATTCGAGGAATGTTTTGCTTGTGTCTATCTCGTCAAACATTTATAAGAGCATTTCATGTCTTCGCAGTTCAAAATGTATTTCAAAAGTATTTAATAAAGCAGTTGTAAAAGTAGCACTTGTATTCTCAGTCCCAAAAATGTAAAGAGTAAAAGAGAATCAAATGAACTCACCATACTGTATTTTGTAGTAAAAATACATATGACGTCATTGAACAAGTGTAGGGTGTAGTGACCCGAACTTTTCCATGTTTATATATATTAATTGAGATTGATATTTACATGATTAAATGTTTCCAACATGTTAAGCAATCAAACTTGTTAAGACTTGATTAATTGAAATAGGTTTCATATAGACAATTGACCACCCAAGTTGACCGGTGATTCACGAACGTTAAAACTTGTAAAAACTATATGATGACATATATATGGTTATATATATAGTTAACATGATATTATGATAAGTAAACATATCATTAATTATATTAACAATGAACTACATATGTAAAAACAAGACTACTAACTTAATGATTTTGAAACGAGACATATATGTAACGATTATCGTTGTAACGACATTTAATGTATATATATCATATTAAGAGATATTCGTACATCATAATATCATGATAATATAATAATTTAAAATCTCTTTTGATATTATAAACATTGGGTTAACAACATTTAACAAGATCGTTAACCTAAAGGTTTCAAAACAACATTTACATGTAACGACTAACGATGACTTAACGACTCAGTTAAAATGTATATACATGTAGTGTTTTAATATGTATTCATACACTTTTGAAAGACTTCAAGACACTTATCAAAATACTTCTACTTAACAAAAATGCTTACAATTACATCCTCGTTCAGTTTCATCAACAATTCTACTCGTATGCACCCGTATTTGTACTCGTACAATACACAGCTTTTAGATGTATGTACTATTGGTATATACACTCCAATGATCAGCTCTTAGCAGCCCATGTGAGTCACCTAACACATGTGGGAACCATCATTTGGAAACTAGCATGAAATATCTCATAAAATTACAAAAATATGAGTAATCATTCATGACTTATTTACATGAAAACAAAATAACATATCCTTTATATCTAATCCATACACCAATGACCAAAAACACCTACAAACACTTTCATTCTTCAATTTTCTTCATCTAATTGATCTCTCTCAAGTTCTATCTTCAAGTTCTAAGTGTTCTTCATAAATTCCAAAAGTTCTAGTTTCATAAAATCAAGAATACTTTCAAGTTTGCTAGCTCACTTCCAATCTTGTAAGGTGATCATCCAACCTCAAGAAATCTTTGTTTCTTACAGTAGGTTATCATTCTAATACAAGGTAATAATCATATTCAAACTTTGGTTCAATTTCTATAACTATAACAATCTTATTTCAAGTGATGATCTTACTTGAACTTGTTTTCGTGTCATGATTTTGCTTCAAGAACTTCAAGCCATCCAAGGATCCATTGAAGCTAGATCCATTTTTCTCTTTTCCAGTTGGTTTATCCAAGGAACTTAAGGTAGTAATGATGTTCATAACATCATTCGATTCATACATATAAAGCTATCTTATTCGAAGGTTTAAACTTGTAATCACTAGAACATAGTTTAGTTAATTCTAAACTTGTTCGCAAATAAAAGTTAATCCTTCTAACTTGACTTTTAAAATCAACTAAACACATGTTCTATATCTATATGATATGCTAACTTAATGATTTAAAACCTGGAGACACGAAAAACACCGTAAAACCGGATTTACGCCGTCGTAGTAACATCGCGGGCTGTTTTGGGTTAGTTAATTAAAAACTATGATAAACTTTGATTTAAAAGTTGTTATTCTGATAAAATGATTTTTATTATGAACATGAAACTATATCCAAAAATTATGGTTAAACTCAAAGTGAAAGTATGTTTTCTAAAATGGTCATCTAGACGTCGTTCTTTCGACTGAAATGACTACCTTTACAAAAACGACTTGTAACTTATTTTTCCGACTATAAACCTATACTTTTTCTGTTTAGATTCATAAAATAGAGTTCAATATGAAACCATAGCAATTTGATTCACTCAAAACGGATTTAAAATGAAGAAGTTATGGGTAAAACAAGATTGGATAATTTTTCTCATTTTAGCTACGTGAAAATTGGTAACAAATCTATTCCAACCATAACTTAATCAACTTGTATTGTATATTATGTAATCTTGAGATACCATAGACACGTATACAATGTTTCGACCTATCATGTCGACACATCTATATATATTTCGGAACAACCATAGACACTCTATATGTGAATGTTGGAGTTAGCTATACAGGGTTGAGGTTGATTCCAAAATATATATAGTTTGAGTTGTGATCAATACTGAGATACGTATACACTGGGTCGTGGATTGATTCAAGATAATATTTATCGATTTATTTCTGTACATCTAACTGTGGACAACTAGTTGTAGGTTACTAACGAGGACAGCTGACTTAATAAACTTAAAACATCACAATATATTAAAAGTGTTATAAATATATTTTGAACATACTTTGATATATATGTATATATTGTTATAGGTTCGTGAATCAACCAGTGGCCAAGTCTTACTTCCCGACGAAGTAAAAATCTGTGAAAGTGAGTTATTGTCCCACTTTTAAAATCTAATATTTTTGGGATGAGAATACATGCAGGTTTTATAAATGATTTACAAAATAGACACAAGTACGTGAAACTACATTCTATGGTTGAATTATCGAAATCGAATATGCCCCTTTTTATTAAGTCTGGTAATCTAAGAATTAGGGAACAGACACCCTAATTGACGCGAATCCTAAAGATAGATCTATTGGGCTTAACAAACCCCATCCAAAGTACCGGATGCTTTAGTACTTCGAAATTTATATCATATCCGAAGGGTGTCCCGGAATGATGGGGATATTCTTATATATGCATCTTGTTAATGTCGGTTACTAGGTGTTCACCATATGAATGATTTTTATCTCTATGTATGGGATGTGTATTGAAATATGAAATCTTGTGGTCTATTATTATGATTTGATATATATAGGTTAAACCTATAACTCACCAACATTTTTGTTGACGTTTTAAGCATGTTTATTCTCAGGTGATTATTAAGAGCTTCCGCTGTCGCATACTTAAATAAGGACGAGATTTGGAGTCCATGCTTGTATGATATTGTGTAAAAACTGCATTCAAGAAACTTATTTTGTTGTAACATATTTGTATTGTAAACCATTATGTAATGGTCGTGTGTAAACAGGATATTTTAGATTATCATTATTTGATAATCTACGTAAAGCTTTTTAAACCTTTATTGATGAAATAAAGGTTATGGTTTGTTTTAAAATGAATGCAGTCTTTGAAAAACGTCTCATATAGAGGTCAAAACCTCGCAACGAAATCAATTAATATGGAACGTTTTTAATCAATAAGAACGGGACATTTCAGTTGGTATCCGAGCGTTGGTCTTAGAGAACCAGAATTTTGCATTAGTGTGTCATATCGAGTTTGTTAGGATGCATTAGTGAGTCTGGACTTCGACCGTGTTTACTTGAAAAATGATTGCTTAACAAATTTTGTTGGAAACTATATATTTTTAACATGTGAATATTATGTGATATATTAATCTCTTAACGTGTTTGATATTATGTGATAGATGTCTACCACTAGAACAAGTGCCATTGACTCACCTAATAATAATGAATAGTCAAATGTAAATTGGAATGATTTGTGGACTGATTCACAAGTTCCCGAAGAGGAACCGGAAGAAGAGTCGGAACCGGAAGAAGAGTCGGAACCGGAAGAAGAATCGGAACCGGAAGAAGAAATAGAACCAGTGGGGGAAATAATAAAACGGTTAAGTAGAATAAAATCCTCAACCAACCGACCAAAGTTAGTTATGGTCAATGGTGTTTCCGCCAAGGAAGCAAAATATTGGGAGGATTACCAATTCTCCGATGAATCGGATTCCGACGAGAATTTCGATGATGTTATAGAAATTACCCCAACTGAATTTAAAAAGGCAAAAGAAAATAATAAGGGAAAGGGCATAAAAATAGAGAAATCTAATTCCAACCCTGATGAACTTTATATGTATCGTCAACCCCCGAAGTCCTTAAGTTGTAACAATGACCCGGGAACCTCTAAACCACCAGGTTTTTCTAAACCAATGTGGAAAATTACGGCTCGTATTAGGGGAACATCATATATCCCTAGAAACTTGGCAAAACGAACCAAAACCGAAGAAGAAAAACAAGCGAGTCGGAATAAGATAGTTGTATTCGTGTGGTGTAATATATGTAATATAGTGTGCTTATGCTTTATGATATATGTAAAAATTGCTTGTATTAATAAGTATTTTTTTATGAATCTAACTCTTGTCTATTTTACAGTTTAAAAACACAAAATGGATAGACAACCCAATATTTTAAGAGACCTATCCGGAGACATGATTGATGAAATCTTGTCTAGAGTCGGCCAGAATTCCTCGGCACAACTATTTAAGGCGAGATCAGTTTGTAAGACATTCGAAGAACGTTCCAAGAATGTCTTGGTTTATAAGAGACTTTCGTTTGAAAGATGGGGGATATCACATTGGGAAACCCATAAGTTACGATGTGTTTACTTTGACGCATATATTGCGGGGAACCCAAATGCTATTTTACGCAACGGGTTAAGAAATTATTTTGACTCAATATATCCGAATATTGGACTTCGTGATTTAGAAAAAGCGGCTAACATGAAACATAAAGAAGCATGTTATGCTTACGGATTAGTAATGTTCGCTTCTCACCAAAGTGAGAACAAGAACATCGGGCTACAACTATTAAACAAAACATTTCCACAAGTGACGGAGTCGGTAATTGGGGTAAGAAATGAGGTTTTTAGATTATTACGGGACTGTTGGACATTACGTAACCCTCGTCCCTTTGACGACGTTACAACACGCTGTCTTATAAACGGCCACAACGGTTATGTTCCACAAGACCAAGGATGGGAAGTAGTCCTAGTAAAACCAGAATGCATGACTTGTTTCTGGACGTATGAATTACGTGTCTTTATTGCCTTTGCTGAACGACTTGTGTACTAGCTAGAATTATCTTCACAACTATCTTGTATCAAATTATTGTGTGCTATATTTCATGCTTTATGTAAAATAAGCGGTATTGTAAGTTTGTAAAATATTGTATAAAAGTTTGAACGCGAAATATTATTATAATCAGTTTTTCATATAGAATTGTAGTAGTTGAATTGTATATTAGCTACTAAGTATGAAATTAACGGGTAGGTACTACCCGAATTTAAACTTATAAAACGCTAATATGAAGAAAAAGCTTTTATAAATGAGTTCATATTATGCTACGAAATACTATTAACTACTCTTAATATTCTGTATGATTAACTTGTTCCATTTGACTATTTTGAAGGAAATGGTACCGACTACTCGACACACCGTGAATATGAATGAAGAGGAATTCCGTACTTTTCTAGCTTCAAACATAGCCGCAGTACAGGCTGCGCTACATACCAACAATAACCTTGGATCTAGCAGTACAGGAAATCGTGTAGGATGCACCTACAAAGAATTCACTGCCTGCAAACCTTTGGAATTTGATGGAACCGAAGGACCGATCGGATTGAAACGGTGGACCGAGAAGGTCGAATCGGTGTTTGCCATAAGTAAGTGTACTGAAGAGGACAAAGTGAAGTACGCTACGCATACCTTCACAGGTTCTGCGTTAACATAGTGGAATACCTATCTAGAGCAAGTGGGACAAGACGATGCGTACGCACTACCGTGGTCAGCATTCAAGCACTTGATGAACGAGAAGTACCGTCCCAGAACCGAGGTCAATAAGCTCAATACAGAACTTAGAGGGTTACGAACCCAAGGATTTGATATTACCACGTACGAAAGGCGATTCACAGAATTGTGCCTATTGTGTCCGGGAGCATTCGAAGATGAGGAAGAGAAGATCGACGCGTTTGTGAAAGGATTACCGGAAAGAATCCAAGAAGATATAAGTTCACACGAGCCCGCCTCCATACAACAGGCATGTAGAATGGCTCACAAACTAGTGAACCAGATTGAAGAAAGAATTAAAGAACAGACTGCTGAAGAGGCCAATGTGAAGCAAGTTAAAAGAAAGTGGGAGGAAAATGGTGATAAGAATCACCAATACAACAACAACAGCAATTACAACAATAATCGCAATAATTATCCCAATAATCGCAACATCAATCGCAACTACAACAAACGGCCCAACAACAACAACAACAACAACAACAACAACAACAACAACAACAACTACAACAATCATCCCAACAACAATAATAACCGCAACAACAACAACAACAATCAGAAGCAGCTATGCCAAAGGTGTGAAAAGTATCACTCGGGGTTCTGCACCAAATTTTGCAACAAGTGTAAAAGAAATGGTCATAGCGCGACGAAGTGTGAGGTCTACGGACCAGGGGTTAATAGAACGAAAGGAACAAATGGTGTCGGAACGAGTACTGGCGGAGCAAGTAGTGTCGGAGCAAGTTATGCCAACGTAGTTTGTTATAAATGTGGAAAACCGGGCCACATTATTAGAAATTACCCGAACCAGGAGAACACGAATGGACAAGGCCGCGGAAGAGTTTTCAATATTAATGCGGCAGAGGCACAGGAAGACCCGGAGCTTGTTACGGGTACGTTTCTTATTGACAATAAATCTGCTTACGTTTTATTTGATTCGGGTGCGGATAGAAGCTATATGAGTAGAGATTTTTGTGCTAAATTAAGTTGTCCATTGACGCCTTTGGATAGTAAATTTTTACTCGAATTAGCAAATGGTAAATTAATTTCAGCAGTTAATATATGTCGGAATCGAGAAATTAAACTGGTTAGCGAAACATTTAAGATTAATTTGATACTAGTAGAGTTAGGGAGTTTTGATGTGATAATCGGTATGGACTGGTTGAAAGAAGTGAAAGCAGAGATCGTTTGTTACAAAAATGCAATTCGCATTATACGAGAAAAAGGAAAACCCTTAATGGTGTACGGAGAAAAGGGCAACACGAAGCTACATCTTATTAGTAATTTGAAGGCACAAAAACTAATAAGAAAAGGTTGCTATGCTGTTCTAACACACGTCGAGAAAGTACAAACTGAAGAAAAGAGCATCAATGATGTTCCCATTGCAAAAGAATTTCCCGATATATTTCCGAAAGAATTACCGGGATTACCCCCACATCGATCCGTTGAATTTCAAATAGATCTTGTACCAGGAGCTGCACCAATAGCTCGTGCTCCTTACAGACTCGCACCCAGTGAAATGAAAGAACTGCAAAGCCAATTACAAGAACTTTTAGAGCATGGTTTCATTCGACCAAGCACATCACCGTGGGGAGCTCCTGTTTTGTTTGTCAAGAAGAAAGATGGTACATTCAGGTTGTGTATCGACTACCGAGAGTTGAACAAACTTACCATCAAGAACCGCTACCCACTACCGAGAATCGACGACTTATTTGATCAACTACAAGGCTCGTCTGTTTATTCAAAGATTGACTTACGTTTCGGGTATCATCAAATGCGGGTGAAAGAAGATGATATTCCAAAGACTGCTTTCAGAACACGTTACGGTCATTACGAGTTTATGGTCATGCCGTTTGGTTTAACTAATGCACCAGCTGTGTTCATGGACCTTATGAACCGAGTGTGTGGACCATACCTTGACAAGTTTGTCATTCTTTTCATTGATGACATACTTATTTACTCAAAGAATGACCAAGAACACGGTGAACATTTGAGAAAGGTGTTAGAAGTATTGAGGAAGGAAGAATTGTACGCTAAGTTTTCAAAGTGTGCATTTTGGTTGGAAGAAGTTCAATTCCTCGGTCACATAGTGAACAAAGAAGGTATTAAGGTGGATCCGGCAAAGATAGAATCTGTTGAAAAGTGGGAAACCCCGAAAACTCCGAAACACATACGCCAGTTTTTAGGACTAGCTGGTTACTACAGAAGGTTCATCCAAGACTTTTCCAGAATAGCAAAACCCTTGACTGCATTAACGCATAAAGGGAAGAAATTTGAATGGAATGATGAACAAGAGAAAGCGTTTCAGTTATTGAAGAAAAAGCTAACTACGGCACCTATATTGTCATTGCCTGAAGGGAATGATGATTTTGTGATTTATTGTGACACATCAAAGCAAGGTCTCGGTTGTGTATTAATGCAACGAACGAAGGTGATTGCTTATGCGTCTAGACAATTAAAGATTCACGAACAAAATTATACGACGCATGTTTTGGAATTAGGCGCGGTTGTTTTTGCATTAAAGACTTAGAGGCACTACTTATATGGGGTCAAAAGTATTATATATACCGACCACAAAAGTCTTCAACACATATTTAATCAGAAACAACTAAATATGAGGCAGCGTAGGTGGATTGAATTATTGAATGATTACGACTTTGAGATTCGTTACCACCCTGGGAAGGCAAATGTGGTAGCCGATGCCTTGAGCAGGAAGGACCGAGAACCCATTCGAGTAAAATCTATGAATATAATGATTCATAATAACCTTACTACTCAAATAAAGGAGGCGCAACAAGGAATTTTAAAAGAGCGAAATTTAAAGGATGAAATACCCAAAGGATCGGAGAAGCATCTTAATATTCGGGAAGACGGAACCCGGTATAGGGCTGAAAGGATTTGGGTACCAAAATTTGGAGATATGAGAGAAATGGTACTTAGAGAGGCTCATAAAACCAGATACTCAATACATCCTGGAACGGGGAAGATGTACAAGGATCTCAAGAAACATTTTTGGTGGCCGGGTATGAAAACCGATGTTGCTAAATACGTAGGAGAATGTTTGACGTGTTCTAAGGTCAAAGCTGAGCATCAGAAACCATCAGGTCTACTTCAACAACCCGAAATCCCGGAATGGAAATGGGAAAACATTACCATGGATTTCATCACTAAATTGCCAAGGACTGCAAGTGGTTTTGATACTATTTGGGTAATAGTTGATCGTCTCACCAAATCAGCACACTTCCTGCCAATAAGAGAAGATGACAAGATGGAGAAGTTAGCACGACTGTATTTGAAGGAATTCGTCTCCAGACATGGAATACCAATCTCTATTATCTCTGATAGGGATGGCAGATTTATTTCAAGATTCTGGCAGACATTACAGCAAGCATTAGGAACTCGTCTAGACATGAGTACTGCCTATCGTCCACAAACTGATGGGCAGAGCGAAAGGACGATACAAACGCTTGAAGACATGCTACGAGCATGTGTTATTGATTTCGAAAACAGTTGGGATCGACATCTACCGTTAGTAGAATTTTCCTACAACAACAGCTACCATTCAAGCATTGAGATGGCGCCATTTGAAGCACTTTATGGTAGAAAGTGCAGGTCTCCGATTTGTTGGAGTGAAGTGGGGGATAGACAGATTACGGGTCCGGAGATTATACAAGAAACTACCGAGAAGATCATCCAAATTCAACAACGGTTGAAAACCGCCCAAAGTCGACAAAAGAGCTACGCTGACATTAAAAGAAAAGATATAGAATTTGAAATTGGAGAGATGGTCATGCTTAAAGTTGCACCTTGGAAAGGCGTTGTTCGATTTGGTAAACGAGGGAAATTAAATCCAAGGTATATTGGACCATTCAAGATTATTGATCGTGTCGGACCAGTAGCTTACCAACTTGAGTTACCTCAACAACTCGCAGCTGTACATAACACTTTCCACGTCTCGAATTTGAAGAAATGTTTTGCTAAAGAAGATCTCACTATTCCGTTAGATGAAATCCAAATCAACGAAAAACTTCAATTCATCGAAGAACCCGTCGAAATAATGGACCGTGAGGTTAAAAGACTTAAGCAAAACAAGATACCAATTGTTAAGGTTCGATGGAATGCTCGTAGAGGACCCGAGTTCACCTGGGAGAGTGAAGATTAGATGAAGAAGAAATACCCGCATCTATTTCCAGAAGATTCGTCAACACCTTCAACAGCTTAAAATTTCGGGACGAAATTTATTTAACGGGTAGGTACTGTAGTGACCCGAACTTTTCCATGTTTATATATATTAATTGAGATTGATATTTACATGATTAAATGTTTCCAACATGTTAAGCAATCAAACTTGTTAAGACTTGATTAATTGAAATAGGTTTCATATAGACAATTGACCACCCAAGTTGACCGGTGATTCACGAACGTTAAAACTTGTAAAAACTATATGATGACATATATATGGTTATATATATAGTTAACATGATATTATGATAAGTAAACATATCATTAATTATATTAACAATGAACTACATATGTAAAAACAAGACTACTAACTTAATGATTTTGAAACGAGACATATATGTAACGATTATAGTTGTAACGACATTTAATGTATATATATCATATTAAGAGATAATCGTACATCATAATATCATGATAATATAATAATTTAAAATCTCTTTTGATATTATAAACATTGGGTTAACAACATTTAACAAGATCGTTAACCTAAAGGTTTCAAAACAACATTTACATGTAACGACTAACGATGACTTAACGACTCAGTTAAAATGTATATACATGTAGTGTTTTAATATGTATTCATACACTTTTGAAAGACTTCAAGACACTTATCAAAATACTTCTACTTAACAAAAATGCTTACAATTACATCCTCGTTCAGTTTCATCAACAATTCTACTCGTATGCACCCGTATTTGTACTCGTACAATACACAGCTTTTAGATGTATGTACTATTGGTATATACACTCCAATGATCAGCTCTTAGCAGCCCATGTGAGTCACCTAACACATGTGGGAACCATCATTTGGCAACTAGCATGAAATATCTCATAAAATTACAAAAATATGAGTAATCATTCATGACTTATTTACATGAAAACAAAATAACATATCCTTTATATCTAATCCATACACCAATGACCAAAAACACCTACAAACACTTTCATTCTTCAATTTTTTTCAT
The DNA here is from genome assembly GCF_046630445.1 of Rutidosis leptorrhynchoides. NCBI lineage: Eukaryota > Viridiplantae > Streptophyta > Magnoliopsida > Asterales > Asteraceae > Rutidosis > Rutidosis leptorrhynchoides. The sequence goes on from NC_092339.1 coordinate 352,154,613, forward strand.
CTAATTGATCTCTCTCAAGTTCTATCTTCAAGTTCTAAGTGTTCTTCATAAATTCCAAAAGTTCTAGTTTCATAAAATCAAGAATACTTTCAAGTTTGCTAGCTCACTTCCAATCTTGTAAGGTGATCATCCAACCTCAAGAAATCTTTGTTTCTTACAGTAGGTTATCATTCTAATACAAGGTAATAATCATATTCAAACTTTGGTTCAATTTCTATAACTATAACAATCTTATTTCAAGTGATGATCTTACTTGAACTTGTTTTCGTGTCATGATTTTGCTTCAAGAACTTCAAGCCATCCAAGGATCCATTGAAGCTAGATCCATTTTTCTCTTTTCCAGTAGGTTTATCCAAGGAACTTAAGGTAGTAATGATGTTCATAACATCATTCGATTCATACATATAAAGCTATCTTATTCGAAGGTTTAAACTTGTAATCACTAGAACATAGTTTAGTTAATTCTAAACTTGTTCGCAAATAAAAGTTAATCCTTCTAACTTGACTTTTAAAATCAACTAAACACATGTTCTATATCTATTTGATATGCTAACTTAATGATTTAAAACCTGGAGACACGAAAAACACCGTAAAACCGGATTTACGCCGTCGTAGTAACATCGCGGGCTGTTTTGGGTTAGTTAATTAAAAACTATGATAAACTTTGATTTAAAAGTTGTTATTCTGATAAAATGATTTTTATTATGAACATGAAACTATATCCAAAAATTATGGTTAAACTCAAAGTGAAAGTATGTTTTCTAAAATGGTCATCTAGACGTCGTTCTTTCGACTGAAATGACTACCTTTACAAAAACGACTTGTAACTTATTTTTCCGACTATAAACCTATACTTTTTCTGTTTAGATTCATAAAATAGAGTTCAATATGAAACCATAGCAATTTGATTCACTCAAAACGGATTTAAAATGAAGAAGTTATGGGTAAAACAAGATTGGATAATTTTTCTCATTTTAGCTACGTGAAAATTGGTAACAAATCTATTCCAACCATAACTTAATCAACTTGTATTGTATATTATGTAATCTTGAGATACCATAGACACATATACAATGTTTCGACCTATCATGTCGACACATCTATATATATTTCGGAACAACCATAGACACTCTATATGTGAATGTTGGAGTTAGCTATACAGGGTTGAGGTTGATTCCAAAATATATATAGTTTGGGTTGTGATCAATACTGAGATACGTATACACTGGGTCGTGGATTGATTCAAGATAATATTTATCGATTTATTTCTGTACATCTAACTGTGGACAACTAGTTGTAGGTTACTAACGAGGACAGCTGACTTAATAAACTTAAAACATCACAATATATTAAAAGTGTTATAAATATATTTTGAACATACTTTGATATATATGTATATATTGTTATAGGTTCGTGAATCAACCAGTGGCCAAGTCTTACTTCCCGACGAAGTAAAAATCTGTGAAAGTGAGTTATAGTCCCACTTTTAAAATCTAATATTTTTGGGATGAGAATACATGCAGGTTTTATAAATGATTTACAAAATAGACACAAGTACGTGAAACTACATTCTATGGTTGAATTATCGAAATCGAATATGCCCCTTTTTATTAAGTCTGGTAATCTAAGAATTAGGGAACAGACACCCTAATTGACGCGAATCCTAAAGATAGATCTATTGGGCTTAACAAACCCCATCCAAAGTACCGTATGCTTTAGTACTTCGAAATTTATATCATATCCGAAGGGTGTCCCGGAATGATGGGGATATTCTTATATATGCATCTTGTTAATGTCGGTTACCAGGTGTTCACCATATGAATGATTTTTATCTCTATGTATGGGATGTGTATTGAAATATGAAATCTTGTGGTCTATTATTATGATTTGATATATATAGGTTAAACCTATAACTCACCAACATTTTTGTTGACGTTTTAAGCATGTTTATTCTCAGGTGATTATTAAGAGCTTCCGCTATCGCATACTTAAATAAGAACGAGATTTGGAGTCCATGCTTGTATGATATTGTGTAAAAACTGCATTCAAGAAACTTATTTTATTGTAACATATTTGTATTGTAAACCATTATGTAATGGTCATGTGTAAACAGGATATTTTAGATTATCGTTATTTGATAATCTACGTAATACTTTTTAAACCTTTATTGATGAAATAAAGGTTATGGTTTGTTTTAAAATGAATGCAGTCTTTGAAAAACGTCTCATATAGAGGTCAAAACCTCGCAACGAAATCAATTAATATGGAACGTTTTTAATCAATAAGAACGGGACATTTCATAGGGTTGGCCTCGGATTCACGAACCTCAAAGAAATAGCTCCTAAAAAAATTCCCAAGTCTGAGTTTGAACACGCGACGTCCCGCTAACCCAATAAAATACCCAAACCATTCCTCTACTCGATACTGTCTGTTATAACTAGTAGTCTATATCTATTTAACCCGTCTTTCCTTGTTGTCTTCTCAATACCACAAACTCCATCGTCATCATTATTTTAAATTTCCCGCATTATCATCATCATAATCTAATCTTAACATCATCCTTATCATAACCATCATCAAGACCTAATCATATAGCCCAACCAAAGTCACGGCCCAACTGACTAATAATGGCCCAACCGAAAAAAATAAGGTTCGGACCAACAAACTATTTTGTATCAATCCACAAAAGGGTTTCGGTTTAATTTGAGGATCAAATATATAAAAAAAAAAATTTGCAGCAAGGTGTTTCGATAAGGGAGGTTTATGGTTGATTATTGAATGGTTAACGAATAGTAGTAGCAAAACAATTCCTAACAAAAGGTTTTTGTTCTTGGGTTTTTACAGAAAGAACGAGTACAATATGGTGACTCTTCACCGTCACTACTCATCATCATCTTCTTTTGTATCATCATTAATTTCATAATCTTAATCATCTAATTATCTTGATGACCATCATTATCATCTAATACTCGAATCATTCCATCATCATTAATTAATCTAGTATCATCATCATTATCGTCTTACAATAACACGACCACAGCTTTAAGCCTAAACTTTTGCAGCCCAATATATATAGAGCCCAAGTTCAAAAGTCCAACTAAATAAAGGAAACAGCCCAATACGCCTAACTCTAGTGGCCCATTTAATAATTTAATAAACCCAAAAAAAATATATGGCTGTTCGCGGTTTGAGACCTGTCTGAAATAACAAATATCGCACTAGTTAACATCATTGTGTCACATCATATTTAAATTACCATGTAATTTTATAATGATTTATGTGGTCGGCCATCTAGTCCCTTGGAATAAGATTTAATAATGCATTGTGAAGTAATTCAATATTTTAATCTATTAGTAGTTTGGGTGAGTTTTCTGGTAACAGAAACAACAAATCCCTCATCATCATTCTTTGCTGAGTATGATACTAGGATATAGGATTAGAAATATGAAGCTGCTACAGCAGCAGTTACGAATAGCGATGGCAAAGGTGATGATGGTTGGTCGATTAAGAGAAGAAAAACAGAAACCTTAATTATCTACGGTTAAAATTGGTGGGTTGGTGATCACTTATAATAGTAACCAAGAAAACAGAAGGAAAAGAATACGTGAAGCAGCAGTAATAACCCGAGCCCAATACAATCGTGTAGTAGTAATGGTTTATGACAGAAGTAGAATAAAACATGATGGTGGTTTGATGAGTGAGGGTGGTTTGATACAGAAACAACATGGTAATAGATTCATATAGTAGCATGCAATTGTGGATATTGAAGGTTGTGGTGACATTGTTGGTGGCTTTGTTCATGAACCGAAACATAAACATAATTTGCAGCCGGGTGTTTGTTTGTGGAGGATGTTTGTGTCGATGGTCATGATGAACAAGAGGGTGTTTATGGTGATGAGATGGTGGTCGTCTCGGTGTATGGTGGTGGTTAATATGGCGATTAAGGGGTTGGGTTGTGGTAGTGATGATGGTAACTTTGGTGGTGTGGTTGCGTCTGTTGATCGAAGTATTCCACCATGATGATGGTTGTAACCGTAAAGAAAATATATCGATAAAAAAATTATATATACACATAGTGGTAAGGTGGCGAGTATGGTTTGAGAGTAGTGGTAGGAAATGACTGCCGAAATACAAGGGAAGAAGGAAGGAGAAAAAATGGTGATGGAGTTTGATCTAGTATGTATATATATAATATCTAATGTTAACGATTTCTATTAAATTAACAGACAGAGGTGATATTTCTTAGACAACTAAGACATCCACATTGGTGAAGTTGATAGGATATATGTGTATTCTGAAAGTGAAAGAAAACAGAAAGTTGTTTGATAGCAAAAGAAGGACACCAACTCAACAGTAACACTAATTCAATATTATAAAGTCTTATTCAAATCACGGGAATGATCAATCAATTTGGAATAGCAATATGTACCATATTAATAAAATAATAATAATAGTATATAATTAAATCATTTTCTAAATAAGCATGTAGATGAAATGAATTCAAATTTAGAATAGTAAAGTGGTCAATTGAATTGTTTGATTGTGCCGACAGTTTTATAAATGATAGTATTTCGTGCTCCGTTGATAATCAGTGGTGAATAAAAAAAGGTCTCAGAAAAATCTCAAACTTTTATATTAATTATAATTATTTATTTTGATCATTATGATATAAATTGGTCATTAATTTATTAAATAAAAATTACATCAACTGTCCTGCTCGATTCTGGGTAAAATATAAAATGTGCTAAAATTTAATAACTAGATCTTAAATATATTTTTAGTAAGCCTAAAAATTTATAGATCCCATTTTCGGATCACCGTTTATTTTAAAATCACATAAGTTTGATTTTTAACCTTTCTTAATATCAATCGGGACATCAAACGAGTATTACATTTAATTAATATTTATTATTATTTTTTTTAATATACTTTATATATATTTATATACATATATGGATTCATTTTAAATAACAACTTTATTATATCGTTTTTTATTTTAGATATTTATTTCTAATATTCAAATCATATATTACTTTCAATTATATTTCAAATTAAAATATATATGTATCTATTTATAATTAGTTGTTCGTGAATCGTCGGGAATGGTCGAAGGTCAATTGAATATATGAATGAATATATGAAACAGTTCAAAATTTTTGAGACTCAACCTAACAGACTTTGCTTATCGTGATGAAATCATATAAAGATTAAGTTTAAATTTGGTCGAAAATTTCCGGGTCGTCACAAAAAGTTTGTCATTTTAAAAACGAATGCAATATTTGTAAAATGTATCATATAGAGGTCAAGTACCTCGCGATGTAATCATATGTTATTGTATTCGTCCTTATGGATTAGGACGGGTCGCTTCAAACATACCCATGAATATTACCCATAACCTCCATAGCCATAACCCATAATCTCCTTAGCTCTATCCCGCTCAAAAAACCCGTTTTGAGATAACCCGCTCATGACCTCATCGTAGTATTTTATGTATAATAATACTAATAATAATACTACTACTAATAATAAAGATACGATTAATAATAATCATATTAATCTTAATAATAATAATAAATAATAAATAATATATATATATATATATATATATATATATATATATATATATATATATATATATATATATATATATATATATATATATATATATATATATAGTAAAGAGAATGCGAGATAGTTTGATGAATTCGTCTGAAATTGATCGAGCTTTATAGAAGTGGCCTGTCTCCCCTTTCCATGCGATCGCATGGGATTAAAGGGGCATAGCCATGCGATCGCATGGCCCCTCTATCATGCACTCCATCGTTTTGTTTTCATTCCACCGACGGTTTATATAATAATATATATATAATATATTTAATTTATATAATTAATTATATATTATATTAAATTTACGTGTATAGTTGACTTGTAATTTTTGTTCCGATGACTCGTACGTTGTCACTCGACTTATGTCCCGGTTTCGGTTTCTCGAACGCATTTTTGTACGCTTAGAAAACTAGCACTTTACCTTTCGTGACTTGTACCTTTATTAATAATTAGACTTAATTCACCAATAATTATACTAATTGAAATGTAACTTATTCTTTTGAGTGTTTTGGTCATTTGCTTCTATAAATCAACGTCTCGTTATTTATCAAAGTATATTTAATTCAAAACGTTTTTCATCTAAGTTAATATTATATTTTGTAAAATATATATACATATATATCATCATTTAAAAATATAAAGTTGTACACATTCTATATATAATTGAAATATTTATCTAATAATATAATATTTAGTTTTTTTTTTAAATTATATATCAAATTTCATTTATAATCATTTTAATAATAGAAAAATATTATGTCGTATCACGTTTACGTTTTTTAAACACTATATATATACTTGTAATTTATAATATAAGTTTTAATTAAATCCTTCAAAATTCATAAACAAATTATCTTATAAAACGTTTTAATAATAAAGTTCTTTTTAACTGAAGACGTTTTAATACGTTTAAAACTAAATCAAATAAATATTATAATTTGTTCTTCAAAGTTAAATATTTTTAGGAATCATTTTGTTTAATGGTTAAACTAATGGAAATCGTTATATCATAAAATGTTTTAGAAAAGTAAAATCGTATATAACTCGTAACAGGTTTTCAAGTTTTTAAATTACCGTTTGTTGGTGAAGCGTAAGATAAAGTCCGAAGGTTAGATAAACGTATGAAATTACTTTAATGAAAAACGTCATTTTTCTTAACTTGTCGATATCCATTTTCTAAGTTATCTATATTTCCAACATTTCTCTTTCACCCTAAATAATATGAAAGTTAACTAGTTAACACCTACATAGGAAATCGAACAGGAACTCCACTAACGTTTGTCTAACTTTCGTTATTTGACACTTTATGCCTACTTGTAGATTACTTTACCATTTTCCGAATGTTGTTAAAAAGAATAGATTTCTTAAATCAAAGTGGTCCTTATAACAGAGACTCGTAACATATCCCAATGTATCTGATAATTCAATCATTTGATATTATCTTTTAATTTTGTTGATAAGTATATTGAAACAATTACGTTCATGTAAAGTATTATTCATTTAGTACTTTGTTAACGTTCTCAAGTCATATAATAGACTTCATAACTTATTTTCATATCAATCAAACCATTTAATGTTTTATTAATATTTCTCAATTTAATATTCACACGTATATATATATTCATGCATATCTATTTACACATAATCGTTCGTGAATCGTCGGGAACAGTCGAAGGGTAAATGAATACTGATGTTTATGCGAGGTGTATATAAAATAGTTTATATTTTACTAGGAAAAACTATTAAATACGATATAATTTTACACAAGATATTTATTTATTTATAGAATGGATATACTTAAACCTTGCTACAACACTTATAGGCAGTGTACCTAATCGTACAGTAGTGTAGTTTTTAGTAAGTCCGGTTCGTTCCACAGGGAAATCTTTAAACAAAGCTCAACGCTATATTAGTTTACTTTTATAAAAATACAAACATATATATAAGTAATATTATTATTATAAAGGGGGGTTTTTACCGTTTAATGACCGGTTTGTCGATTTTAAGACTTTAGTCGCAGTTAAAACCTAATGTAAAATATTAAATAAATAAAAGACTTAATTTAAAGCGTAAAATAAATAATGATAATGAAATTGCGAATAATAAAATTGCGATAATTAAAAAGTACGATAATTAAAAGTGCGATTAAATAACAATAAATAAAAGTGCGATAATTAGAAGTGCAATTAAATATAAAATAAAGGAAATTAAATATGAAATAAAAGAATTATGCTTATTTAAACTTCCGTAATCATGATGTTTGACGTGTTGATTTTAGTTTTATGCCCATGGGTTAATTGTCCTTTGTCCTGGATTATTTAATATGTCCGTCTGGTTTTTGTCCATAACAGTCCATCAGTCATAAATATAAAGTGCGAGTGTCCTCGTCAAATTATTCTTATACCCGAAGTTAAATATTCCAACTAATTGGGGATTCGAATTGTAACAAGGTTTTAATACTTTGTTTAATGAATACACCAGGTTATCGACTACGTGTAAACCAAGGTTTTACTACTTTGTTAACAATTACACCAATTACCTTGAATGTAATTTCACCCCTGTTTTAATTATTCTAGTGGCTATTAATCCATTCCCGTGTCCGGTTAAATGAACGATTATTCGTACATATAAATACCCCGCCCATCGTGTCCGATTGAGTGTATATGGTAATTTATAGGGACGCCCAATTGTAAATCTTTATATTAACATTAACAAACTATCATTTAGTTAAACAAATATAAAGCCCATTAATAGCCCATAGTCTAATTTTCACAAGTGTCGTTCTTTTATCCAAACCCCAATTATGGTACAAAGTCCAATTACCCAATTTTAGTAATTAGCCCAACATCATGATTACTTCGTTTTAAATAAGCATAATAATAACTTAGCTACGAGACATTAATGTAAAAAGGTTGAACATAACTTACAATGATTAAAAATAGCGTAGCGTTACACGGACAGAATTTCGACTTACACCCTTAAAACAATCCTTAACATAACCTTATTATTATTATTAATTAAAATTAAAATTATAAATATTTATTTATATCATATGTTTGAGATAGAGGGAGATAGATATTATGGTGTACATCAAACTGAATCACGAACTCGCTTTATATAGAAGGTGGCCTGGAAAAGTAAGCCATGCGACTCGCATGGGCTTACCCTTCCTGCCATGCGAGTCGCATGGCTGGTGATGACAGCTCACATTCTTTTATCTGATTGCTTGCCGACATAATAAATAAATAATATAAATATATAAATAATTTTAATAATTATTTATATATTATATTATATTTATATGCATAGTTGAGTAGATATTTTTAGTCCGTTGCGTCGGGCGTTTCTTCTAGGCTCAGGCCCCGGTTCCGGATTTTCGGACGTCCTCGCGTATTATTTTAAATCGCGTACTTTGCGTCTTGTAACTTGTATTCTTGTCATTTTGAGACGTTCCTCATCAATATTTTGAACCTTTTTAATTGTATCTTGTACTTTTTAGCTCTTTGGACCTTTTTGTCTTCAATTTGTCGAATTTGCCTTTTATCTTCTCTTTTTAATATTTAAACGAATATCGCTTGTAATTTGAACAATTGCAACTAAAATCTTGTCTTTCCTGAGGAATAATGCTATAAAATATGTGTTCTTTTTTGGCATTATCAATATTCCCACACTTAAGCGTTGCTTGTCCTCAAGCAATATAGTCTTGAAACACTTGAATCACTTCTTTATTCTTCACACTTTGTACATCAGTGACTTGAATACGGCGGTATGAACAATGGTAGTAACGATGTGGTTAAAGGTGGGTGTGTCTTTTTATGGTTGCCTCGGGTTTAGGTCAACGACACTGGCAATCAAATAGCCGATTTACTTTCGGTTTCCAAAGCAAAGTGCACATTTGAAAGGCGGTTTACAGTCCCACATGACTATAAAAATTTAGATCCTTAAGGAAATTGGATCTTTATGAAAACATTTGATCTTTTGAAAATTCAAGCTAGATTTTACCCTAGATAAGTTTTCTGATTTAATCCACCATCGGTGTTGCAAAATATATTTGTGGATCAATAGTTTGGCTAAAACTTTTAGGTTCGTGTAATCCACTGCTATCCCAGTATCGGAAAGCACACATCCACTTTACTTGTTCCGTATATTACCTTTCGGTAAACTACCGTCCGGTTGTAAAGGAAAGCGATGAACAAGAAACTGTTAAGGCAATGTCCTATGACATCCAGATGATTATGGTCTTATTAAACGTGTCGGATGCTAGAACTATCCTTGGTAGGAGCGATAGTAAAGATCATCCTATGATTTTTCGGTCTGGCACAAGGTCCTGTCTCCGACCATGCTATGCAACCACCGTTCTTACGGTTGACACCCGATTTAGTTCAGGTGACCTAATGAATTCCAGGTGAATTCCTAGGATTTTACGTTCAATGGTAATGAACGCATTGAAAATGGATTTTCAGAAAACAAATCGGTTTGTAGTTTTGATCAAAATATTTTCTGGTTCAAGCTCGAGTTTAGATATCATTGAATTCCATGAGTTTGAATTCTCAATCTTTAAGGTCAATCTCAAGGATTGAGTAATATCAGGCTTAAAAGCTGATTTTTAATCTTTAAGGAGATTATCCTTTCTGGGGATCTGATTCATTAGTCTTATCCAGCTAATTTGCACGGTGCCTCCCCATTGTACGAGATAAATCCTTCTCATGGTTAGGATAAATCTGACCACTTGGCGACCCTGTTTGATGCTGAGGTCCGTGGATTTCCAGCCGATTTTAGTGATGACTTTTCTAGATTTTTCTTCAACCTACAGCTGGTCTGGACGACAACTTCATGACCTAAATCAAGAAGCGCGTGTCTTTTTCGGAAGACTTTACTTCCTTCTAATGATGGAATTGATTCATCGTGTAGATCCATCTCTTCTTTTCTTTCATCGGGTAAAACATTTGATTATTGTTCAAAACAAAAGTATTTTCAATTGTTTGTACAAAAATATGTGATATGTTTTGAATAACTTGGCAAACTTTTCCCACACTTGGCTTTTATTTATATTTTTCTTTGCCTTTTTCTCTTCTATTCCATTCTTATTAAATGAATTCTAACGTTTTGGTTGTTTCTCAATTTATGTCCTTTCCGAGGTAACGATAATTTCGGCTCAATGACCTAGTTTTAATCGTTCATAAATATGTATAAACATGATTTTGAATCCATTTTGTTAAAAATTTTGAAAAATTTACTAGAAGTGGGTAGTCAGTATATAAGACTAGGGCTGTTCCTTGTTATCGGAGAGCACTAGATTCTAACACAACTACTGCGTTACTAGCATTTTTAATGGTAACCAAGTGTTTAAAAAAAAATTTTAAAATCCGAAAGAATTTAACCCCTTCCCACACTTAAGATCTTGCAATGCCCTCATTTGCAAGAAATCAGAAATAATTTAAATTATTGAGGGTGATTATCGCAGAAAAATGATTAAATTTTACCAAAGTTTCAAACATATTGTCGTTTGATTGTTTGAATGATAAATGGTGCACGTCATTTGTTCATTCCGTCTTGTTGTTATTTCACATATATTTTGCATCATTATCGTCAAAAATTACTTGCTTTTGCTGAACTTAATGCCAGTCTTTGAAAACGCGTTGTTTTACCCTGTTTTGTGCATAAAATAGAATACATACAATACAAATATAATCATACATGCAATTTGAAATGGAACTTTGGCATCCCACTTTCAAACTATAAGAAAAATATTAGTACACAATAATAATAAGAATATCAAACATTACATAAACGTAATAAAATGTTAAGTGTTTAAAATAAAAATAAAAATTACCAACTTATCTCTACTCATCAGGAGGCGGGTTAGGAGGAAAATTAGGATATGGATCCCAATTCATGTTCGGATCAGGGTTCCATGGCTGGTGATAGGTGAACTGGTATGCTGCGTCATAATCATATAAATCATAGGGTGGTCTCATTTCTGGCTGATGTGTAGGATAGTATGCGGGTCGGGTCGGATAATACATCTCGCCAGGCTGCAACTGGCTTATAATTTGGCGCTGATGATAATCCCATCGGCCATGCTCTCGTTGCCGGGAATGCTCGTAGTTATTCCGACGTTGCCATGCCTCGTACTGCATATGCCTATCATAGTTCGTCATGTATTCATCCTCCATACGAACGCCTAAATCAAGAGCAGTCTCCCGAACAACTCCTATAATGTTGTTCGCCTCTTCCATTTCGTCATCCGAACCTCTTTCTACCTGTCGCTGAGGTCCCTCGTATCGATATACCCGACCACGTCTCATCAATAATACCCTTGCACCGTGATAAAGGTTTGAACTTATAGTTTCACCTTCGTCCTCTATTTCGTTCATTGGACCCCCTTAGTGCTTATCCACACCTAAATACTCTCCAATGAGAGTAATGAAAATACCACCACCTATAATACTCCCCGATTTCATCCCCGAAACTACATTAGCGAGATAATAACCAACACAATAGGGAATGTTAACGAAACTCCTCGGGTCTCTAATACACTTGAGGTAGAACAAATCGTTTACGGTCAATTTCTCCTTATTCTTACCCCTTTGTGTAATTGTGTTTGCTAAGAATCTATGAATCACCCGGAGTTCAGCTCTATCTATATCTAAGTATGTATGATTTCCACTGGCGTGAAATTCATTAAAGTGGGACATACGCCTCCAGACGGCGTTAATATCAAATTCCCTATCTATCCTTTCTCCTTGGGCAATCAGGCTATTACAGTCGGGGCTCAAAAGTTCAGCAGGGGTGTAAATCTGTAAGGCCCTGGCTAAATCTATCATGGACATTCTGTACATGCGTCCACCTAACAGAAATCTAATAAAGCTTCTATCATCTATCCTCCTAACATCACTGTTTAACTTAATAGTACTAAGTAATTCTATACACCATTCCCTATATATGGTTCTACGAATGGAAAATAGGCGCATCCAATCGTTAAACTGAGAATTACCATACCTTTGCACCAATAATTCCCGAATCGGTTCGGCAAGGTCAACTGTTTCCAAAGGTACCCAGTCAATTGCCCTTGGCATTTCAACAACCTTAAAGTAGAGAATGTGCATGTTCTTTTGATAATCTGGATACTCTATCCAACATCGATCAAATCTCAGATTTGGGTGTAACTGATCTTCATTAATGTCTAAGCTCAGAATCATTTGATGTGGAGCGAATTGACGAAACTGATTCATGAATAATTGATCTTGATCGTGATATGGAATATGTTGATCCTCATGTTGTTCTTCTTCTTGTTGCATATGTTGTTCTTGTTCATAAAACATTTCCGGTTCGGGCTCTGGTTGTCTGGACGATGATGCACCGTCCGTATCTGTATTTCTCTGCAAAACACATTAAACACAAAATTTGTGCATCCAAATATGCATTAGTGTTAGCAAAATAATAACTTGAAACAATTATGATGACATGTTCAATTCATAACACATTTTATACACATTTTCTTAACAATAACAATTCTACACTTTTACATACGAAAATGTGTACAATGTTTTATCACATTTAAACTCTTAAACATGTCAACAATAATCATTATACCAATTAAACACTTGTTACATGGCATTCAAATCAAACTAGTGCTCATTTTCATATTTTTGTCAAGTCTACACTTTGTCAAATAAGCATATACGAAAAATGTACATCAAGTTCATAAGCATTTATCTCAAATAACATGCCAAAATAATCACTACTAGCAATGAAACAAGTTTCAAATGGCCTTTATATCAAATTATCCAAGTTCATGAATTTTTAGACTTAAAAAGTCCACTTTAATTCTCAAAAACATGTTTAGGCTCAAAGTTTGGATCAATTAACTACCTAAACATGTTACACTACTTAATTTAGCAACAATTCATGACCAAAATCGGCCATAACCTGTTTATATCAAAAAGCCCCAAATTGCTCAAGAACACAAACCCTAGATTCTTAAAAATTTGAAGTTTTTAGCTTCAATTCATGTTAAATAGCTTCTATCTAGGATATACATGCATAATATAACATCAATTTAACACTAATTTCACTAAAAATTAACAAAAATTAAATTAGGTAAAATGGCTCAAGAACACACATAATTCGAATTTAAAGAGATTAGGGGTGAAATCTTTACCGTTCTCCTGAAGGGGTTGAGACTACTGAATCTAGGCATGATTGTTGTGAAGTTTTGCAAGAAATTTGGTGAATTTTGGTGAAAAATTGAGAGAGTTTTGATAGATTTTCGTGTTTGTGTATGTGTGTTGTGAAAGAAAAACAGATCGACTGAGCTTTTGAACCTGACCAGTTTTCTGTGGCCATGCGACTCGCATGGATTATGCCTTTCCCCCATGCGAGTCGCATGGGGTTGAAATCCAGTTTTTTTTTTTTTTTTTTTTTAACATACTTTAAATCAATAAGCTTAAAAATAATGATAATAAAAATTCTCGTCCCGCCATCGGGTAAAGCAATTTCGGTTCAAAGACCTAGTCTTCAACTTACGACGAATTTTAAAGATCGGGTAAAGCAATTTCGGTAAAGCAATTTGGTTTTCCATGGCTACATAGGCGTAACCTCGAGCATTCAGTGTCTTTTCTTCTAAACATATGAACGGTCCGTCTCTGCATAAAGTAACAAATTCGGTATTTGAATAGGTTTGATTATTTGAACATTTACCTCCATGTGACCATTTTCCGCATTTGTGACATCTTTCTAGGTGTCGTGCTCTTCTTTTTGCTGCGGATTTTGATTTTCCTTTACCAAATTGTAACTTATTATCTTCGCATCTGGATTCTTTTCTAACTCCGTCCATTCTTTCTCTGATTACTGATACTATTTCACTCGGGAGTATGTCATTATTACGTTTAGTGATCAAAGCGTGTAGCATTAGACCATGGTTTAGTTCACAGGCAGTCTTCATTTCGTAAAAGCCTAAAAAAAAATAAAAATTCAGAATGGGGGGAGAAGACTAGTTCTTTAGGGTCTGCTAGGGAAAGACCATTCGGGTTCCATTTTCGAGAACTACACGAAAATAGACAATCTAACTCTAACAGAAATACATATTATCCTTTAAAGACTTGATTCTCCCCACACTTAGTTAGCTGTGGTGTCGAAATTGTGATTAACTTCGCTGTCGACTTCCATCTGACCATGTATGTAATGTTTAACTCTGTGACCATTAACTTTAAATTCAATCCCATTTGAATTTATCAATTCTATCGTTCTGTATGGGAAAACTCTTTTGACTATGAATGGTCCAGACCATCTTGATTTCAATTTTCCAGGAAATAGCTTTATTCGTGAATTGAAAAGAAGAACTCTGTCTCCTTCTTTAAATTCTTTTGAACTTCTGATTCTTTTATCATGCCATTTCTTCGTTCTTTCTTTATAGATTAACGAATTTTCGTATGCTTCATGTCTTAATTCTTCTAATTCGTTTAGTTGACTTAATCGTAGACGTCCAGCTCCATGTAAATCAAGATTACATGTCTTCAAAGCCCAAAATGCTTTGTGTTCAATTTCTACTGGAAGATGACATGCTTTTCCATAAACAAGTCTAAAAGGTGTGGTTCCAATTGGAGTTTTGTAGGCTGTTCTAAAAGCCCAGAGTGCATCCTCCAATTTAATGGACCATTCCTTTGGATTTGATCCTACGGTTTTCTCTAGAATACATTTTAAAGCTCGGTTGGTATTTTCAACTTGTCCACTTGTTTGTGGATGATATGCGGTGGAGATTTTATGAGTTACTCCATATCTTTTAAGAACTTTCTCAAGTTGATTATTACAGAAATGAGTACCCCGATCACTTATTAAAGCTTTCGGTGTTCCAAACCTTGCAAAAAGACGTTTTAAAAAGTTGACTACAACTCGTGCATCGTTAGTTGGGAGAGCTTGTGCTTCCGCCCATTTAGATACATAATCAATGACTACGAGTATATATAGATTATTATTAGATTTTGGAAATGGACCCATAAAGTCAATACCCCAAATGTCAAATACTTCACATACTTGGATGACATTTTGTGGCATTTCATCACGTTGACTTATTTTTCCGGCCCTTTGACATGCATCACAGGATTTGCAAAGAAGGTGTGCGTCTTTGTAAATTGTAGGCCAATAGAATCCAGCTTCATAAACTTTTCTTGTTGTTAGTTGAGGCCCATAATGCCCTCCTGTTGGTCCTGTGTGACAATGGTTTAAAATTTTACTAGCTTCATCTCCAAATACACATCGGCGTATTATTCCATCGGGACAACTTTTAAACAGGTGTGGATCTTCCCAAAAATAGTGTTTTATATCACTGAAGAATTTCTTTCGTCTTTGGTACGATAATCCTTTTTCAAGGAATCCACAAACTAAGTAGTTTGCATAGTCTGCAAACCATGGGATTTCTTTATAATCTATCTTCAATAGATATTCATCAGGAAAGTTGTCTTGTATGGCCGATTCATTTAGAACTTCTAACTCAGGATTTTCAAGACGAGAAAGATGATCAGCGGCGAGATTTTCTGCTCCTCTTTTATCTCTGATTTCAATATCAAACTCTTGTAAGAGTAAGATCCAACGGATTAATCTTTGTTTAGCATCTTGTTTTGAAAATAGGTATCTAAGAGCAGAATGGTCGGTATAGACCACCGTTTTTGCTAAAACGAGATATGATCGAAATTTGTCAAAAGCAAAGACAATAGCAAGGAGTTCTTTTTCAGTAGTTGTATAGTTCGTTTGTGCTCCTTGTAATGTCTTACTAGCATAATATATAGGTTGAAATCGTTTTTCAATCCTTTGTCCTAAAACGGCTCCCATTGCAAAATCACGTGCATCGCACATTAGTTCAAATGGTAGATTCCAATTTGGTGTTATCATGATCGGCGCATTAGTGAGTTTTTCTTTAAGAATATTAAAAGATTTGATACATTCATCTGAAAAGATGAATGGCGCATCCTTTTCTAGGAGTTTATTCATAGGAGTGGCAATTTTAGAAAAATCTTTTATGAAACATCGGTAAAAACCGGCATGCCCTAGAAAACTCCTAACTCCTCTAACATTTGTGGGATGTGGAAGTTTAGCAATTACATCTACTTTAGCTCTATCCACTTCAATTCCTTTTTTTGAAATTTTATGTCCAAGAACGATGCCTTCTTTAACCATGAAATGGCATTTCTCCCAATTAAGTACTAGATTTGATTTTTCGCATCTAATTAGCATTCGTTCCAGATTAACTAGACATGATTCAAATATATCACCGAAGACTGAAAAGTCATCCATGAAAACTTCCATGCATTCTTCTATCATGTCGTGAAAAATCGCCATCATACACCTTTGAAAGGTTGTAGGGGCGTTGCAAAGTCCAAATGGCATGCGTTTGTAAGCAAAAGTACCATAAGGGCACGTGAATGTGGTTTTCTCTTGATCTTCGGGTGCTATTGGAATTTGAAAATATCCGGAAAATCCATCTAGAAAACAATAGTAACTATTTCCGGCTAATCTTTCCAACATTTGATCTATGAAAGGTAAGGGAAAGTGATCTTTTCTGGTGGCGTCATTTAATTTTCTATAATCAATACACACACGCCATCCTGTTACAGTCCTAGTAGGAATAAGCTCATTTTTCTCATTTGTAATGACAGTCATGCCACCCTTCTTAGGCACGCATTGAACTGGGCTTACCCATGGACTATCAGAAATTGGATATATCAAACCTGCATCTAGCAGTTTAATAATCTCTTTCTTAACTACATCTTGCATATTAGGATTTAGTCTTCGTTGGCGTTGCACATACGTTTTATGACCTTCTTCCATAAGGATTTTATGTGTGCAATACGAAGGACTTATTCCTTTAATATCATGAATCTTCCATGCAATGGCTGGTTTATGAGCTTTCAACACAGAAATGAGTTGAGATTTTTCATCATTTGTGAGAGAAGACGATATTATTACAGGTAATTCAGATTCACCATGTAAATAAGCGTATTCCAAATGGGTTGGAAGTGGCTTTAACTCTAATATCGGCGGTTCTTCTATCGATGATTTGTATCGATATCGGTCTTCCTCTTTTAACATTTGAAGTTCTTCTGTTGTTGGTTCATATCCATTATCCATAAGTGTAGCTAACATTTCAGCTTCATCAATTGGTTCATTACCTTCTCCTAAAGAACATTCTCCTGTTCCTTGTAATTCTGGAAATTCTTCTAATAATTCTGCATGTGCATCTATAGTTTGAATATAATAACATGTATCATCTGCAGATTGTGGTTGTTGCATTGCTCTATCAACTGAAAAGGTAACACTCTCATCCTCTATACTTAGGGTCAGTTTCTTACCGAACACGTCTATCATTGCTTTAGCCGTGTTTAAGAATGGTCTTCCTAATATGAGAGGAACTTGAGAATCTTCTTCCATGTCCAGAACAACAAAATCTACTGGAAATACTAAAGTACCAACTTTAACTAGCATGTTCTCCATTATCCCTCTAGGATATTTTATTGATCTATCGGCTAGTTGTATGCTTATTCTGGTTGGTTTCAATTCTCCAAGGTCTAGTTTAGCGTATAGTGAATACGGCATTAAATTTATACTAGCACCTAAGTCTGCCAATGCTTCTATTGAACTAAGACTACCCAGAAAACATGGAATTGTGAAACTTCCTGGATCAGATAAATTTTCTGGTATCTTATTCAACAGCACTGCTGAACAATTTGCATTCATAGTGACAGCCGAGAGTTCTTCCATTTTCTTTCTATTCGTGATTAGATCATTCAAGAATTTAGCATACCTTGGCATTCCTGAAATTACATCAATGAAAGGAAGATTTATATTTATTTGTTTAAACATATCCAAAAATTTGGATTGCTCGGATTCAAGTCTTTCTTTTCTCATTTTACTCGGGTAAGGAAGCGGTGGTTGGTACGGTTTAACATAAGGTTTAGCCTTAACTGTGTTATCTTCATTAACCTTTTCAACTACCGGTTCTTTTTCCTTATCTTGATCAGGTTGTGGTTCTTGTGGAGTAGGAATGGTTTCATCAGAAGTTACAGGTATTTCCAGTGGTTTAAGTGTTGTACCACTTCTTGTGGTAATGGCTTTAGCTGTTTCATTCCGGGGGTTAGCATTTGTATCACTAGGTAGACTTCCCGGTTTTCTTTCACCTATTAACCTTGCTAGGTTACTCACTTCTTGTTCCAGATTTTGAATAGAAGCTTGTTGATTTCTAAATGCTTGAGCATTTTGTTCATTGGTTTGTTTCTGAGATGTGAAAAACTGCGTTTGAGACTCAACTAGCTTTGATATCATATCTTCTAAATTTGGCTTTTTCTCGTCGGTTTGTTGTGGTTTAATCGGAAAAATAGGTCTTTGCTGATTGTAAGTATTGTTAGATACTTGTTGATTGCTAGGACCTTGTTGGTTGTTGTATGGAACATTTCGGTTATAATTTTGGTTTTGATTGTAAATCGGTCTTGGCGGTTGATAATTATTCTGATAATTATTTCCAGGCCTTTGGTTTATGTATGAAATATTCTCTCTTTGTTCCATTGTTAATTCAATACTGAGACAATCTTTTGTCAAATGTGGTCCTCCACACTGCTCACAACTAATTCGTATAGCATGAATATCTTTAGTCATCTTTTCCATTCGTCTCTCGAAAGCATCTATCTTTGCCGAAATGGAATCTAAGTCATGGCTAGAATCGGCTCTAGCTGCTTTAGATGATCTAACGATGTCTTTTTCTTGATGCCACTCATGTGAGTGGGAAGCAGTATTATCAATAATTTTGTAAGCATCAGTTTCGGTTTTCTTCATAATAGAACCACCAGCTGCTATATCTATGTCTTTTCTTGTAGTGATGTCGCATCCTTGGTAGAATATTTGTACTATTTGACAGGTGTCTAAACCATGTTACGGACATCCTCTTAATAACTTTCCATATCTTGTCCACGCCTCATATAGAGTTTCATTTGGCTTCTGTGTGAACGTAACAATTTCTGCTTGAAGTCTTACGGCTTTAGATGCAGGAAAGAATTGTTTAAGAAATTTGTCAACTAAAACGTCCCATGTATCGATCGCCCCTTCAGGTAACGATTCCAACCAATCTTTGGCTTCTCCCTTTAAAGTCCAGGGAAATAACATGAGATATATCTGTTCATCCTCCACTTCTCGGATTTTAAATAGTGTGCAGATCCTATTAAAGGTACGTAGATGTTCATTTGGATCTTCCTTCGGCGCACCACTAAATTGGCATTGATTAGTCACCATGTGTAGAATTTGTCCTTTGATTTCATAATCTGGCGCATTAATGTCTGGATGAGTAATTGCGTGACCTTGGCCAGTGCGTTTAGCTCTCATTCGGTCTTCCATACTTAAAGGTTCCAGATTCTCCATAATTGAATTTGTTGAATCGGTATCACTAGATGATTCTGATTTAATGGTTCGTTCCTCAACAATCTCTGTTTGAATGATTGGTGGTTCCGGAGGAAAGTTTAATGGTTCAGGATCTACGAACCGTTCCTGAATATTCTCCGGATTCTCAATTGTGAGGTTGGGTTCAAAAAATGGATTATCGGAAATTTGAGTTGGAGTTCTTGGTCGACTAGATGATGATTCTAAAGAAAAATCAGCGGCGACAATATTGGCTAGATGTCTTGATCTAGTTACAGGTGGTGAACGTACAAAAGGTGGTGAACGTCTTGCTCGGTGCATTCACTGAATATCCTATTAGTTTTTAAAAAGGAAAGAAAAATTATAATAAGTTATCCAATCAATAGACTTTTCTGATTTTGCCCACGTTTCGAATAGCCAAAAGATGCAGCAGAGGGGCAGGATTCGTTTGGTCTCAATATAATTGAGGACTGTTTGGCTCCAATAACCCGGTCCACGTACAAATCCAACTATTACTACGAACCAGAAAATTTTGATGTCTATTAATTTAACCACTTAAAATAAATTTTCGTAATTTTAAGAAATTTAGATAAGAAGTAGAAAAAATTCTAAGTCCTAAAAACTAGAATGGCGAGAAATAAGAGAGAAAAAGAGTTCGTCGCAAAAGGTCGAAAAAGAAAAATGGTTGAAAAATAAAAGGTGACGGAAAAATAAAAGAAACTTATAAAAACTTAAAAATACTTGACTAACCTAACCTTATTACTACAACTAACTTAAAATTATAATCGCAAATTGAAATTACTAATTGGAATGATAATTGATACATAGTAAAAGGTGTCTAAAAATATTAAAGCTTACAGGAAAAACTAAATCCCAAATGGAAATAACTTAAAAAAAAAAAAAAAACTAAAACTTAAAAAGGCGTCGCAAAATTCTAAAGCACCTAATACTTAATCTAAGGAATAAGCACTTAAGAGAGTTTACGGCAAAGCCTAAAAATCTAAAATTACTACGGTAAATACTATGTCTAAAAACTAAGTACGAATAATAAAAATATAAAAATTACGCTAAAACAATTAAAAGATACAAAAATATAAAAGTTATAAAAAGTTATAAAAATATTAGATTTTATAAAAATATTATTTTTATATTTTTTTATATTATAGTATTAAGTAAATAAATAATAAAACTAAACAAAAGTAAAAATAACTAAATAAATTAAAAACTTAATTATAATAATAATAATAGTTTTAGGGTTTAAATAATAATAATTAAATAATATCCGTAATTAATACGGAATTAGGGTTCGTTTGTGGCCTGGTCAACCCCTTCATGCGAGTCGCATGGAATAAGGGGGTGGGTCATGCGAGTCGCATGACCTGCCTTGCAGGTTCAAATCAGGGGGTCAAATGACAGGTTCAACGTAATATTTAATATTTTATTTTTTCTTTTTTTCTGTTTTAAATTTAAATAAAATATATATATATATATATATATATAATTAAAATAAAAACTTAAAAATAAACTTAAAATACTTTATAATTTTGTAAAAATAAAAGAAAAACTTAAAAATATATTTAAAATACTTTTTTTTTTCGGTTTTAAAAGATTTTTTTTTTATCTTTTTAATTTTTATAATTTTTAAACAAAAATATATATATAACAAAAACTAATTAAAACTTAAAATATAAATTTTTTTTTTTTTTATATTGACGTTTCGCTTCGGTGATCCCCGGCAGCGGCGCCAAAAATAATTGATGTTTATGCAAGGTGTATATAAAATAGTTTATATTTTACTAGGAAAAACTATTAAATACGATACAATTTTACACAAGATATTTATTTATTTATAGAATGGATATACTTAAAGCTTGCTACAACACTTATAGGCAGTGTACCTAATCGTACAGTAGTGTAGTTTTTAGTAAGTCCCGTTCGTTCCACAGGGAAATCTTTAAACAAAGCTCAACGCTATATTAGTTTACTTTTATAAAAATACAAACATATATATAAGTAATATTATTATTATAAAGGGGGGTTTTTACCGTTTAATGACCGGTTTGTCGATTTTAAGACTTTAGTCGCAGTTAAAACCTAATGTAAAATATTAAATAAATAAAAGACTTAATTTAAAGCGTAAAATAAATAATGATAATGAAATTGCGAATAATAAAATTGCGATAATTAAAAAGTACGATAATTAAAAGTGCGATTAAATAACAATAAATAAAAGTGCGATAATTAGAAGTGCAATTAAATATAAAATAAAGGAAATTAAATATGAAATAAAAGAATTATGCTTATTTAAACTTCCGTAATCATGATGTTTGACGTGTTGATTTTAGTTTTATGCCCATGGGTTAATTGTCCTTTGTCCTGGATTATTTAATATGTCCGTCTGGTTTTTGTCCATAACAGTCCATCAGTCATAAATATAAAGTGCGAGTGTCCTCGTCAAATTATTCTTATACCCGAAGTTAAATATTCCAACTAATTGGGGATTCGAATTGTAACAAGGTTTTAATACTTTGTTTAATGAATACACCAGGTTATCGACTACGTGTAAACCAAGGTTTTACTACTTTGTTAACAATTACACCAATTACCCTTGAATGTAATTTCACCCCTGTTTTAATTATTCTAGTGGCTATTAATCCATTCCCGTGTCCGGTTAAATGAACGATTATTCGTACATATAAATACCCCGCCCATCGTGTCCGATTGAGTGTATATGGTAATTTATAGGGACGCCCAATTGTAAATCTTTATATTAACATTAACAAACTATCATTTAGTTAAACAAATATAAAGCCCATTAATAGCCCATAGTCTAATTTTCACAAGTGTCGTTCTTTTATCCAAACCCCAATTATGGTACAAAGTCCAATTACCCAATTTTAGTAATTAGCCCAACATCATGATTACTTCGTTTTAAATAAGCATAATAATAACTTAGCTACGAGACATTAATGTAAAAAGGTTGAACATAACTTACAATGATTAAAAATAGCGTAGCGTTACACGGACAGAATTTCGACTTACACCCTTAAAACAATCCTTAACATAACCTTATTATTATTATTAATTAAAATTAAAATTATAAATATTTATTTATATCATATGTTTGAGATAGAGGGAGATAGATATTATGGTGTACATCAAACTGAATCACGAACTCGCTTTATATAGAAGGTGGCCTGGAAAAGTAAGCCATGCGACTCGCATGGGCTTACCCTTCCTGCCATGCGAGTCGCATGGCTGGTGATGACAGCTCACATTCTTTTATCTGATTGCTTGCCGACATAATAAATAAATAATATAAATATATAAATAATTTTAATAATTATTTATATATTATATTATATTTATATGCATAGTTGAGTAGATATTTTTAGTCCGTTGCGTCGGGCGTTTCTTCTAGGCTCAGGCCCCGGTTCCGGATTTTCGGACGTCCTCGCGTATTATTTTAAATCGCGAACTTTGCGTCTTGTAACTTGTACTCTTGTCATTTTGAGACGTTCCTCATCAATATTTTGAACCTTTTTAATTGTATCTTGTACTTTTTAGCTCTTTGGACCTTTTTGTCTTCAATTTGTCGAATTTGCCTTTTATCTTCTCTTTTAATATTTAAACGAATATCGCTTGTAATTTGAACAATTGCAACTAAAATCTTGTCTTTCCTGAGGAATAATGCTATAAAATATGTGTTCATTTTTGGCATTATCAAATACATCAACATAGTTCAAAGTTTTTGAGATTTCAACATTACAGACTTTGCTTATCGTGTCGGAAATATTAAATCATTTAAAGATTAAGTTTAAATTCGATCGAAAATTTTTGGGTTGTCACATTTAAAATATGCAAGGTCATACAATTATATTTAGTTGTGTCCTGTAAAATTTGTAATGATCGTTTGTAAAAGTTTCTCATAATTAGTGGTGTTATGGGACACCACATATATTAAAGTAGGTTTATCCCTGGGAAGAACCCCAGTTAGACCCGCACATTTAATAAAAAACATTCCCTCCGGTAGCCTAAACATGGTAAATTTTATCCATTTACATGGAGTCTGTTATGATCCAAGTACAAATATATTAAACATGCTAAACACTCTCTTTGTTAGGAACGATGCGAAATTTGCTCGAATTAGCAGCCAACATTCTTCTCCGGTAGTCTGTTCTTGAAAACTTTATCTGTTTACCCGTTTACGGTGTCTCTATGATCGATCTGAGTATAAATATGTACAAGTGTTTAATAACGTTAATAACGGCCCTTAAGGCTTTCGTTAAAAAATTTTGTGATAAGAAAAGCATTTATTTCAATATTTACGAATTATGTGTATAGGAGAAGCAAGTTTATATGGATCATAGACCAATATTACAAGAGGTTTTACTAGATCATGTGAGGGAATCTGATGCAGGTACGGTCTCAGTAAAAGAAAGAGTTGGGCTCTCAGATGTTGGGCTTCACAATTATATTGAGTTTGAGCTAGGAGGATTACTTGGGCCTGGGACAAATTAAAAATCATGGGATAAATCAAAAGTCGTGGGACAAATCAAAGGTTGTGAAAATTACGTCAGAAGATGCTGGAAAGTTTTGGAGTTTTTCTTGTTTCTATCTATAATGTTTATTTCATTATTTAAGGTGGGAATTGTAACCAAAAAGAACTCAGTTGTTTCATTATCAATATTACGTGAGAATAAGCCTTGAAAGGCTAGTTGGCAATTGTCTTTTTTTTCTTCCTTTATTCTGTACTGAATTGTGTTTGGTCATTGAGCAAGACATTATTTGGTATCAGTAGTCCAGGGATGGCCGAACGGTACAATCGAGGTGGTTTCAGACGAGGTGGAAATCGTAGATTCGTTGGAAGAGACAGCGATCAAGACCCGTACGCTGAAATCGCACGCTTACAAAGACGAATTGATGAGTTAGAATTCAATCGGGACCATGATTTTCACGAAAGTTTTTCGGATCAGAACAGCGAGTTGGAGACCCCTGAGACGAATCCGTTTGTTGCGGGTCATCGTAGGGATCATCGTGTGGATCCCCTACGCCTTCTAGGAATGAAGGTGGAGATCCCACAATTCACGGGAACAATGCAACCAGAGGATTTCCTGGACTGGTTGAACACCGTAGAACGTGTGTTCGACATCAAAGATATCCCCGAACACCTCAAGGTGAAGCTCGTTGCAATCAAGCTACGCAAACATGCATCCTTGTGGTGGGAAAATGTTCGAAAAACTAGGGAGTTCGCCCGAAAATCCAAGGTCGAAACATGGGATAAAATGAAGAAACTTTTACGTACCAAATTTCTTCCTGACAATTATAGACAAGAGGCTTTTCTTGAATATCATAACTTTTGCCAACGGAATTTGAGTGTGGAAGAATTTATACAACAATTTGATCGTTTGCGAATGCGATGTGATGTGCAAGAAGAGGAGGAGCAAACTATCGCGAGATTTTTGGGGGGTCTCAACACAGATATCTCTGATGTCATTAGTTTGCAACCATATTGGACCTACAATGACGTGTGTAGGCTGGCGCTCAAGGTGGAAAAATAGAAGGAACGAGGTAAAATAAAATACCCTTTCATGCGTACTGCATCAAGTTCAAATAACAAAAGTGTGGTACCTGATAAGGGTAAATCTGACCAGCGTGCTAGTGCCTCCAACCCAGGGACTAGTAACCGTACCCCTAAATCTTTTAAATGCCAAGGTATGGGCCATTACGCTTGTGATTGCTCAAATTAGAAAACTATTACTGCGTGGGAAGACGAATACCCACAATACGATACCGACTGTCATGACCCGGAAAATTTCGACTAATTTTAAACCAAACTTTCGATACGATTTTGTATTTTTGAGACAATAAGTAAAGTCTGTTAGGTTGAGTCTCAAAAATTTGAACTATTTCATATATTCAATTGACCTTCGATTGTTTTCGATGATTCACGAATAATTAATTGTAATTAGATATGTGTGTATGTATATATAAATAATAATTCCAAATATAATTTGAAGTATTATTTGTTGTTGTTATTAAAAATTAATAAAATAAAAATAGGATATTATAATAATTATTATTTAAAATATATCTATATATATATATATATATATATATATATATATATATATATATATATATATATATATAATAATGCATATTAAAAATAAATATTAAATGATTGTAATACTCGTTTGATGTTCCGATTGATATTAAGCAAGTTAAATTCAAACTTATGTAATTTTAAAATAAACGGTGATACGAAAATGAGTTCTATAAATTTTAGGCTTATTAATAATACATTTAGATGTTGTTTGTCAATTTTAAAACTTTTTATAATTTACTTGGGGGTTGTGAGTGAATAATTAATGTAATTTTTATTTAATAGTTAATGACCAAATTTTATACCATAATGACTGAAATAAATAAAGATAATTACTTTAAAAATTTGGGATTTTTCTGAAGACTTTTTATGTGCCACTAATTAACAACGAAGAGTGAAATACTATTCTAATAAAATGTCGGCAGATTATGACAAATGAAAGGGCTGCTGAGTTTAAGTGACACGTTCTTTTGATTTCAATTCATATTATAATCATTATTATTCTATTGTTTTATTTATATCATATAATCATATATATATATATATATATATATATATATATATATATATATATATATATATATATATATATATATATATATATATATATA
This sequence comes from Rutidosis leptorrhynchoides, assembly GCF_046630445.1. Taxonomy (NCBI): domain Eukaryota; kingdom Viridiplantae; phylum Streptophyta; class Magnoliopsida; order Asterales; family Asteraceae; genus Rutidosis; species Rutidosis leptorrhynchoides. The sequence goes on from NC_092339.1 coordinate 352,181,337, forward strand.
TATATATATATATATATATATATATATGTAGTTTTAAGAAAACTAGCATTTAAACACCACATTCCACTACACATTTCATATATTTAACCCACATGTTATTCTTCAACATTATTCTTTCTGTTAAACGAACGAACAACTCTTTTCTTTGAGCAACTATCGACACCCATGTGCAACCCCACTTGGCTCACTTGTGCAGTCGAAACAACCAACATACAACCCCAAATTCGATCAACCCTTCTCCTTTCAAACTACACCACCATCGAGCTACTATCACCACGAGTAACCACTACTCATCACCTCAATACCCATCACAACCGCCACCATCACCTTCTTCTTCGTGAGTCATCACCACCATGAACAACCCTTCTTATTCAAACCATCCACCACCCACTTCACCTTCGACACACCAAGCATCACCAACATCGTGAACCATCACTACAACACCATCGCCATGTTCAATAACCCAAACCGAGAACTATCACCTTGTTCACTTCTATACATCGAGTCACCACTATATTCACCACCATAACCGCCAACTATGTATCACCTTGATCGCCATGGTCACTCGCCATCCATCATACCCGTCAACCATACACCACCACCACCTTGCTCGTTGAAACCGCCACTATCATAAACCACCATCAACACCTTCATGTAAACCACCACTATGACCCAACGAAAACTGCTCTTGCTACTGCCATATTTTTCTGTTTCTTTCTTTTTAATTTGTGGTGTTATGAATTTGTGGTTTTATTCATGATATATAAATGATGACAAAGTGTTTGGTAATTTTTTTTGTCTCGAATAAAAAGGATGAGTGGAGGGGACATGTAGGGACTTGTTTCATTGGATTCTCAAACACATATAAAATCTTTTCTGTATAAATGAAACCGAACACCCATGCACATGTTACAAATTCGGGAGGGTTAATTCTATGCTGGGCCGTGGAGATTTTGTTAATGGGGCCGATTAATGCAGTTAACATTGGGTCAAACGTTTTCCTCTTGGGCTTAGCAACTTGAGCTTGTTATGGAACTGTGTATCTTACTGTGTTGGGATGAGCATGGAACCTTGTTTTTATTTCGGTCGATCCACAAGTAAATAAATCAAAAACACTTTTCTCAATTTAGGATGATAATACAAGAATGATGATGATAGATAGTGATAATTTTAAGAAGAGGAAGAAAACGAAAATATATGGGTTATATGGTTTTAATTCGGAATTAAAACAGAATATGATAAGTGGAGCGGTGGTTAAGAGTATGAGTGTTTACAGGAGAGGTTGGGAGTTCGAGCCTGGGAAGTGGTGTATTGTTTTAGGAGCTTGTTTTCTTCAAAGGTTGTGTTCTAAAATTTATTATTATTATTATTATTATTATTATTATTATTATTATTATTATTATTATTATTATTATTATTATTATTATTATTATTATTATTACTATTATTATTATTAGTAATTCAATATTATAAAAACTACTATTTTTATTACAGTTAAATATTTTGTACCTAAAATATACTTAATAGTTATATTAATAATTTATATACCTACACATCACATAAAAATGATATTTAAATAAAAACTTATATATAGCAAACTAATGATATTTTTATATAATATTAACCATATATATACATATATATACATAGATATATTAATATAACTAAATATATAGATATTAAGCATTTTAAATATATACCCAAACTAAATAAGTATAATATATAATTTAAGAAATTTATTCGATTACGATTATACGTTTTAATATATATACAAATGATATAGGTTCGTGAATCCGAGGTCAACCCTACACTTGTTAAATGACGTCATATGTATTTTTACTACAAAATACAGTATGGTGAGTTTCATTTGCTCCCTTTTTAATTGCTTTTGCAATATATATTTTTGGGCTGAGAATACATGCGGTGCTTTTATAAATGTTTACGAAATAGACACAAGTACTTAAAAATATATTCTACGTTGAGTTGTACCACTGGCATACTTCCCTGTAGCTTGGTAACTACTATTTACATGTGGTATTGTAAACGCGAATCCTGTTGATAGATCTATCGGGCTTGACAACCCCAACCGGACTGGACGACCAGTATTCAACGGTTGCACAGTACTTCGTTTTGGTGACTGCACTTGGTACGGTATAGTGAGATTTCATAATAAAGGGAATATGCGACGTTGATTAAATGTTAAGTATGGTTACCAAGTGCTCAATCACTTAGGATGCTTTACATACACTTGCGAGTGTATTATGTTTATGATTATGAAATCTTGTGGTCTATTAACATATTGAAATAATTGTTACAATAAACCTATGAACTCACCAACCTTTTGGTTGACACTTTTAAGCATGTTTATTCTCAGGTACGAATTAAGTCTTCCGCTGTGCATTTGCTCATTTTAAGGACATTACTTGGAGTCGATCATCGCAATGGAACCTAATGTTAATGACATCGTCCAGATGGATTAGGACGGGTCATTTCAGTTGGTATCAAAGCGTTGGTCTTAGCGAACCAGGTCTTGCATTAGTGTGTCTAGCTGATAGTTGTTTAGATGCATTAGCGGGTCTGGACTTCGACCGTGTCTGCATGTCAAAAGTTTTGCTTATCATTTCATGTCAAAAATTACCTGCTTATCATTCTAAGTCTAGACACGTCCTACTACCTTTATTGCATAGATAGTGTACCGACAAATTCATATCTTAGCGTATCTACTAATTCATATCTTAGCGTATCTATTACGATAAACTTTGCCTGATATCTCCCGTAAATTTCTCCGTAATTTAAGGAATCCTGGTACTATATATATCTATGCATATTATGCATTGAGAATACCATCCAACTATCAGTTGCTGTCACTAAACGTTTCATACCAAAAATATTTTTCCTGTGATCGCGAAAGATGGCCTCTACGAATCGTCCAAGTTCCTCTGACTCCGAAGACAGTGTGACGGGAGCACACCAACCAATCAACTACCGTGATTTCTGGAGAAGATGGGGGTGGGTTCGCGACATACTCACCCTATGGAGAAGGGAAGAAGGTACTCCATATCATGAACCGAATCTACCACCTAACCTTGGAGTACTCGACCCGCTCACCGGCGAACCTGTTCGCAACACCGTTTATACCCTTTTTGCGAGAATTTTTCGTCTTGAGACTACCATTAATGGAACTAGAGAAGATATCCGATCTCTACCTCACACTGATAATCAACCAGGGTTAGTAGAAGAAGTTAAAGAACTTCGAGCTCGAGTGCTAACCTTGGAGAATATGGTTCAAAACTTACAAGCACCAGCAGCATCACCGACACTAACAGTACCACCAATAACAACATCCGCGTCACCAGCTTCGACATCTCATTCTGTACCTCGAGTATAATCATCGTTCTACATATCATTCTACATCGATTATCTTCGCTCAACATGGCGATTACGTAATTTCTAAAGTTTTAGAGATTATGTAATCTAGTATTAACGATAAATCAAATGAGTTTAATATCTTATTGACTCATTAAATCCATGATTACATCTGAAGAAAATATATATGTATATATGTTTTCATAAAGAATGTAATTAATAATTCTTTTGTACAAATTGTTAATGGTGAAAATATTTTAACGGGTAGGTAATACCCGAGGAATATTTAGATTTCACATTAATAAGTTACACTGTACATTCTTTCAAATCTGATTCAACAGTCATTTACTATCCTGTTTACATCTACAGATATACGTATCCATTCACCGCAGAATAATCATATTCATCCAATTTCATATTTAGATTTTGATTTATCAAAAATCAAGTGGCTTAATGAAGGAAACATTTGACAAAATAAAAGTTATTAGAAACAAACAAATTAACTATGAGAAATTTTGTTAAGAATCCACGCTAACTGTTCCTAGCTAATTGTTCCCAGCTAACTGATTACACTTTATTTATCGCAATTTAATTATCGCAATTTACATTCTCGCAATTTTATTTATTGTCATTTAATTTCTGTTATTTACTTTACGCATTTTATTTATCGTCATTTAATTTCTGTATTTATTTTACGCACTTTAAATATCGGGACACGTATACAAGGTTTTGACATATCATATTGACGCATCTATATATATTATTTAGAATCACCATAGACACTCTATATGCAGTAATGATCGAGTTCTCTATACAGGGTTGAGGTTGATTCTATAATAATATATATACTTTGAGTTGTGATCGAGTCTGAGACGTATAAGGGTCACGACACGTATTAATTAATTCGAATATAATATAATAAACTATATATGAATTACTGGACTGTTAACTGTGGACTATCGACTGTGGACTAATAACATTGGACAATTAAAATGAATTAAAATATTGATTATAACATATGAAACTAAACAATTCTTCAAGTTTGCCACTTGAATTCATCTTAAACCTCATTTGTATCTCAACAATTACAACTTGCGTTCAAACCTTTCATGATTCTTGAAAACACCTCGATCGAGAAGATGAACCAACCGCACTTCATCTACGAAAGAAAAGATTTATGCATATAGTTATGCACCTGAAAACACTCAGAACCTGTGTAAACGTTTAACACGTAGCCGTGCTAATTCCTTAGTGTTATTATTACCCAAAATAACATAATAATTCCTTTCAAAGTAGCAAATTTTGTAACAGCTTCAGCAAGACAATTTCGACTTTTCGTTTGAAACAACCTTATTATACCTTTGATATATATGCGTGCTCTTTTATTGTTACCGGGGAACCTTTCATATTCCACCATATTACCATCAGCGTTTAATCATCTAAAAACTCAATTCTCTTGAAATCACCTCGGATTGATAACCGATGATTCAGATACGGCTGCATTAAATGTAGAGGAAACAGTAAAATTATAGATGGCCTAAATGGTCAAGAGTTTGATGATAAAGAATGGAGTGTTGGGAACGCTCGATAGAAAATTTGGTACTGAAAAACGGATTTAGCTAACCATGAAGGAAACAAAGAACAAATACAAGGACCAAACTCTATAAAATCCAGGAAAATCTGGATCCGATGAAATCTCTAGAGAATATTTTGCTCCGTGCCCACGTTAAAATCTTGCGGAAAATTTTTCTTCATCAAGCTTCGAACTTAGAAACTCTAAAATATCATCAAAAATATCTTCGATATTTCAGAGGATATTTTCGTAAATATTCTTGTTCGAAATTATCTACCTCTTCGTGTTTTCTGTATTTCATTATATGGGAAACTCTGTAAAATCTAAGTATAAATTATGAATGAATTGTGGAGAAGTGTTGGGAATTGAAGCATGCGTTAGTATAATATAATGACGCCCGGCCAACGTGATTATATTACAGTAAGTCATGCTGAGTTTCTAATGAAATGTGATGATGTTTCACAGTAGATTATACCATCATCATGTGTCATGTTACATAACTCTTTCATTCTACTTAACCTCTGAACATAACAAGAAAAATATATTCTTGATAGTTCCATCCTCAGGGATTCTGGTAATATGATAAATCAAATCGTAATAATACATTCCTTCCTGCTTAGAACATTATAATCATTCGAAATTCTATATCTACGAATTCTGGATCATTATTCGCTTGACTTGAAGTCGGGAAGAGAAAACAAAGGCATAGAGCTTTGAAATATAAGGGAGAATATAAAGCCCGATAACAACGTATAAATTACAAACCGTGTATGTCAATGTTTATCGCAACATAAAGACACGGGAGAATTAAAAACACTATAACCCCAAAGGCGAAGTAGAAGAAAGTAGATTCCTCTGGTGGAAGTTGGAAAAGGAGAATGAATGTTGTGATAGTAAGGATGAGGACAAGGATCAGAACTGGATTAAGCATTTTCACAATCGTTTGAAAGTATGGATCGAGAAAGAAAGAATTGGAGTGGTGAAAATAATGGAACGGAAGAGTTTAATTTATAATGAAGATATCAGATGTAGCAATCAAGACAGATGACCACATTTAATTAAAAAGACACTAATTTTCTTAAATTCCGAAGACTCAGATCTTATTTAGATTTCGAAGATTTCCTTAAATCCCTTGAATTCCGGAATTCAACAGTGACTACGTCAAAAGTTAAAACGAACCTCTATTTACTTCATTTCACTCTTTTGCGATAGCTTCACTCGTACTTTTCGAGTAATCGAATTATCTTATCCATATTACTCAATGATGATAAAACTCTATTCATCAACTCATATGCGTCATAAAAACATTCTTATTGTTAGCCATGACGACCTCGATCAAATTTCGGGACAAAATTTCTTTAACGGGTATGTACTGTCATGACCCGGAAAATTTCGACTAATTTTAAACCAAACTTTCGATACGATTTTGTATTTTTGAGACAATAAGTAAAGTCTGTTAGGTTGAGTCTCAAAAAGTTTGAACTATTTCATATATTCAATTGACCTTCGATTGTTTTCGATGATTCACGAACAATTAATTGTAAATAGATATGTGTGTATCTATATATAAATAATAATTCAAAATATAATTTGAAGTATTATTTGATGTTGTTGTTAAAAATTAATAAAATAAAAATAGGATATTATAATAATTATTATTTAAAATATATCTATATATATATATATAAATAATGCATATTAAAAATAAATATTAAATGATTGTAATACTCGTTTGATGTTCCGATTGATATTAAGCAAGTTAAATTCAAACTTATGTAATTTTAAAATAAACGGTGATACGAAAATGAGTTCTATAAATTTTAGGCTTATTAATATTATATTTAGATGTTGTTTGTCAATTTTAAAACTTTTTATAATTTACTTGGGGGTTGGGAGTGAATAATTAATGTAATTTTTATTTAATAGTTAATGACCAAATTTTATACCATAATGACTGAAATAAATAAAGATAATTACTTTAAAAATTTGGGATTTTTCTGAAGACTTTTTATGTGCCACTAATTAACAACGAAGAGTGAAATACTATTCTAATAAAATGTCGGCAGATTATGACAAATGAAAGGGCTGCTGAGTTTAAGTGACACGTTCTTTTGATTTCAATTCATATTATAATCATTATTATTCTATTGTTTTATTTATATCATATAATCACACACACACACACACACACACACACACACACACACACACACACACACACACACATATATATATATATATATATATATATATATATATATATATATATATATATATATATATATATATATATATATATATATATAGTGTTAAGAAAACTAGCATTTAAACACCACATTCCACTACACATTTCATATATTTAACCCACATGTTATTCTTCAACATTATTCTTTCTGTTAAACGAACGAACAACTCTTTTCTTTGAGCAACAATCGACACCCATGAGCAACCCCACTTGGCTCACTTGTGCAGTCGAAACAACCAACATACAACCCCAAATTCGATCAACCCTTCTCCTTTCAAACTACACCACCATCGAGCTACTATCACCACGAGTAACCACTACTCATCACCTCAACACCCATCACAACCGCCACCATCACCTTCTTCTTCGTGAGTCATCACCACCATGAACAACCCTTCTTATTCAAACCATCCACCACCCACTTCACCTTCGACACACCAAGCATCACCACCATCGTGAACCATCACTACAACACCATCGCCATGTTCAATAACCCAAACCGAGAACTATCACCTTGTTTCACTTCTATACATCGAGTCACCACTATATTCACCACCATAACCGCCAACTATGTATCACCTTGATCGCCATGGTCACTCGCCATCCATCATACCCGTCAACCATACACCACCACCACCCTGCTCGTTGAAACCGCCACTATCATAAACCACCATCAACACCTTCATGTAAACCACCACTATGACCCAACGAAAACTGCTCTTGCTACTGCCATATTTTTCTGTTTCTTTCTTTTTAATTTGTGGTTTTATTCATGATATATAAATGATGACAAAGTGTTTGGTAATTTTTTTTTTGTCTCGAATAAAAAGGATGAGTGGAGGGGACATGTAGGGACTTGTTTCATTGGATTCTCAAACACATATAAAATCTTTTCTGTATAAATGAAACCGAACACCCATGCACATGTTACAAATTCGGGAGGGTTAATTCTATGCTGGGCCGTGGAGATTTTGTTAATGGGGCCGATTAATGCAGTTAACATTGGGTCAAACGTTTTCCTCTTGGGCTTAGTAACTTGAGCTTGTTATGGAACTGTGTATCTTACTGTGTTGGGATGAGCATGGAACCTTGTTTTTATTTCGGTCGATCCACAAGTAAATAAATCAAAAACACTTTTCTCAATTTAGGATGATAATACAAGAATGATGATGATAGATAGTGATAATTTTAAGAAGAGGAAGAAAACGAAAATATATGGGTTATATGGTTTTAATTCGGAATTAAAACAGAATATGATAAGTGGAGCGGTGGTTAAGAGTATGAGTGTTTACGGGAGAGGTTGGGAGTTCGAGCCTGGGAAGTGGTGTATTGTTTTTAGGAGCTTGTTTTCTTCAAAGGTTGTGTTCTAAAATTTATTATTATTATTATTATTATTATTATTATTATTATTATTATTATTATTATTACTATTATTATTATTAGTAATTCATTATTATAAAAACTACTATTTTTATTACAGTTAAATATTTTGTACCTAAAATATACTTAATAGTTATATTAATAATTTATATACCTACACATCACATAAAAATGATATTTAAATAAAAACTTATATATAACAAACTAATGATATTTTTATATAATATTAACCATATATATGCATATATATACATAGATATATTAATATAACTAAATATATAGATATTAAGCATTTTAAATATATACCCAAACTAAATAAGTATAATATATAATTTAATAAATTTATTCGATTACGATTATACGTTTTAATATATATACAAATGATATAGGTTCGTGAATCCGAGGTCAACCCTACGATTATACGATTATGCGCTGCTTTTATAAATGTTTACGAAATAGACACAAGTACTTAAAAATATATTCTACGTTGAGTTGTACCACTGGCATACTTCCATGTAGCTTGGTAACTACTATTTACATGTGGTATTGTAAACGCGAATCCTGTTGATAGATCTATCAGGCTTGACAACCCCAACCGGACTGGATGACCAGTATTCAACGGTTGCACAGTACTTCGTTTTGGTGACTGCACTTGGTACGGTGTAGTGAGATTTCATAATAAAGGGAATATGCGACGTTGATTAAATGTTAAGTATGGTTACCAAGTGCTCAATCACTTAGGATGCTTTACATACACTTGTGAGTGTATTATGTTTATGATTATGAAATCTTGTGGTCTATTAACATATTGAAATAATTGTTACAATAAACCTATGAACTCACCAACCTTTTGGTTGACACTTTTAAGCATGTTTATTCTCAGGTACGAATTAAGTCTTCCGCTGTGCATTTGCTCATTTTAAGGACATTACTTGGAGTCGATCATCGCAATGGAACCTAATGTTAATGACATCATCCAGATGGATTAGGACGGGTCATTTCACCAACAGAGAACCTGAACCGAATGAGCAGAGAACGGAGGGTACTGAGGTGATATATGCAGATCTGGGTAAGGCTCTGGTCATCCACCGCACCCTTAACACGACCGTACATAACGATGATGAGTATTCTTGGCTTCGCAACAATATTTTTCGCACCAAAGTTACCACAAAAGGGAAGGTTTGATCTATGATTATTGACGGGGGCAGCTGTGAAAATGTTGTCTCCGCTGAAATGGTTGAGAAACTTGGGTTGCAGGTAATCGACCACCCGGAACCATATCAATTGACGTGGTTGAAACGCAGCAGCAACGTGAACGTAAATAAGCATTGTTTGGTTCAATTTTCGATCGGGAATAAGTATAATGATGAAGTATGTATAACGACCCTCATTTTTCCATTCTATATTTCTTCCAATATTAAATGCCCGAACAATATAATTAAAACTTAATGATTAAACTTTAATTAACAACTGTTAAGTATTAAGAATTATAAAACATATTAATTAACTTTGAGCAATAATTGACAAGTTAATAAAAGATGAAAATAATGAGCTTAAGAACTATTGTAAACAAAATGTAAAACTCTAAAACTTGTAGCCTTTAAACATTTAAACTTGAACATACAAGGATCTATTTTAACCAAGCAAATGTACAAGGTCTAAAACAAAAAAGTTCCATCTCCACACCACTAACCCTAACCGATTTTGGGCTAGGCAAAAAGACGATTTTGCCCCCCAAAACCCACGGCCAAACCAGCCCCTTTAAACCTAACCCTAATCTTGAAATTTGCCACAAGTATTCCTAATTTTCCCCTAGCTCTAGAATGATCCATGTGTGTGTATAAATAGGGAGCTAGGTTAAGGGTTTTTATCATCTCATACTCACTTAATCACCTCATTAATCTCCTCCCTCTCCCTCTCCCTCTCTTGGCTCACGGCCAAACCACCACCACAACACCACCACCACCTTTTTGAAGTTTTGGTTAATTACTTCTTGTTTTCTGGGCTTGTTCATCGAGTTTATCAAGATCTTCAAGCGTGTTCTTTGTTATTCGGGTTATTTGATCTTCATCTTCAAGTGATATTCATATTTTCTTGTTAATCTTCATCATCCATCATCAAGGTATAACCCTAGATCCAAATCTTTTAAATTCTATCTTTCGATTCATGTTTATATTCATAATCATATTCATTCTTGATCTTAATATTCATATTGTTCATGTTTAAAAATATATATATACAATATGCATATATATATACACTATTTTTTTTTTAAAAGAAAATTTTGTTGAATCTTTAAACCCTAATTATTTGGATCATTAACATGTATGTAATCTTGTTAAAAATATACAATATATATATACATATACCACGTATACATATACATATATATAAAAAAAATAAACATATACATACACATACATATACGGCTTTAAAAAAAATTTGTTTAGATCTTTAAAACCCTAAAACCTAATTATGTTTATGTTATTACTCATGTTTATTAATTGTAAAAAAAATATAAATATAATACATATATATATATATATATATATATATATATATATATATATATATATATATATATATATATATATATATATATATATACCTACGGCTACATATATAAAAATAAAATAAAATAAAAGACTATATATACATACATATATACACGACATATACATACTACATATACATAAACATTAAATAATATAAAACCCTAATACTACTTAAACCCTAAACATTAATTATATAAACCGTAAACACTATTAAATACTACTAAACCCTAATCATTAATTAATTATTAAAACCTAACTACTCTAAATAATTAAAACCCTAATTTAAACCTATCTAATTAATACTACTTATACTACATACTACTAGCTAACGTTTATACACTTATACTACTACTAACACTTATAATATACTACTCATATTATAATACTTATATTATAAAATTATAACATATGATTACAATAGTCATTCACGATAACGTGAGATTGCTTGAACGTCTACGCTACTTGTGGCCTAGGGTGATCCTTGGTACCATTATGGGATGCTTGTGTGTGAGGACCCGTCCTTATCCACCTGGACGAAGTCATCAACATCTGGTCCCATTGCGAGGTACTGTCCTAAGTATGCCATGAATGACTCCATGTGATCTCTTTAAAATGAGCAAATGCACAGCGGAAGACTTAATTCGTACCTGAGAATAAACATGCTTTAAAGTGTCAACCAAAAGGTTGGTGAGTTCATAGGTTTATCATATCAATCATTTCAATATAATAATAGACCACAAGATTTCATATATGTATAAACATTTTTAATAATCATATTCTAAGTGGTTGAGCACTTGGTAACCATACTTAACATTTAATCAACGTCGCATATTCCCTTTATTATGAAATCTCACTACACCGTACCAAATGTAGTCACGAAACGAAGTACTGTGCAACCGTTGAATACTGGTCGTCCAGTCCGGTTGGGGTTGTCAGGCCCGATAGATCTATCAACAGGATTCGCGTTTACAATACTCACGTAAATAGTAGTTACCAAGCTACAGGGAAGTATGCCAGTGGTACAACTCAACGTAGAATATATTTTTAAGTACTTGTGTCTATTTCGTAAACATTTATAAAAGCAGCGCATGTATTCTCAGCCCAAAAATATATATTGCAAAAGTAATTAAAAAGGGAGCAAATGAAACTCACCATACTGTATTTCGTAGTAAAAATACATATGACGTCATTTAACAAGAGTAAGGTTGACCTCAGATTCACGAACCTATATCATTTATATTTATATTAACACACATTATTGTAATCAAACAAATTTCATATACTACTAATAGTTATTTGATAAATCATATTGATAATGATATTAAATAAAAAGTTGTTTTATTTTGCAATAATATTAATAATAGTTATTATGATAATAATATTGATACTAGTATTAATAATGATGATAAATGATAATATTAATAATTTATAATATAAAATTTATAATATTAATGTCAGAATATTAATAATAATAATAATATTGATAATGATAATAATAATAATAACTTTGATAAAAAAAAATATATATATATAATAACACTTTTTAATAAAAATGATAGTTTTTAATAATAATAATAATAATAATAATAATAATAATAATAGTAATAATAATACTAACAATAATAGTAATTATTATAAAACTACCTTAAAAGCTTTCCTAAAAAGAAATGGCAAAGCCCGGGCTCGAACCCGCGACCCCCTGTTCATCAGCAAACACCCCAAACCATTCAATCTAACACTTTTTTTTTCTGAAATTAATATAACCATAAATATTTTTAACCAGTCTAACTGTCTTCTTTTTCATCCTAAAGATTTAATCGATTCATTTTATCACTATCCATATCTTATCATCATTAATACTAAAGTCCTTCACCATCATCATCATACGTTGATTAATATCACGAGCATAATCATAATTATAATCATAAACATGATCATATTCACATAAAATCATAACATCATTATCTTCCCATAACCTCTTCATCTAAATCATCACGTCTTCATAAAATTATCATTATCAGATCATCATCATCATCATTATCTTATATCATGTATCATTCTTAAATTGGGTGTGATTTCGGGTAGTCGAGCAAGAGTTTAAAAAAAAGAGATCGATAGCTTGAACCCGTGGCCCAGATTTACCTCGAGCCCAAAAGATACATAAACTCAATCATGGTCCAAAGGTTATGGTAGCCCAATCATTAGCAGCCCAAAGAAATAAAATAACTAAATCAATTAGATACAGCTGGATTCCATCGACTTCAATCATCAAACTTTATATACCATCTTTCATTGTCATCATTATTCATCCTTGCTTCATGACTCTTTACACAGAAACACAGATGCATCGGCAACAATAATTAAATGGGTTTGGTGGTTTTTTCATGGCCAACAAAGTAGCAGCAATAACAGTGAGCTGCAACAGACAGGTTGCAGCAAAAACAGGAAACAGAATAGTAGCAGGTGGCGGAGTTTTGGGTTTGTGGTGGTGCATCATACAGTAAACAGAAAGAAAAAAACGAAAGGAGGGGAGCGGAAGAAATAAATAACGATGATGATAGTGGTTTCATAATTGTTTGTTGATGGTGGTTGAGAGTGATTTCATTAAGCAAGAATACGAAAGATATATATATATATATATATATATATATATATATATATATATATATATATATATATATATATATATATATATATATATATATATATATATAGGGAGAGAGAATGAGAGAGAGAGGTGAGAAGGTGGTGGTGTAAGGGTGGAAGAGAGTGGTGACGGGTTCATGGTAGTTCAACTGAAGGTGGTGGTCCCGGTGGGGATATATGGTGGCGGTTGGGTTGTGAGGATTTGTCATTCGAAACAAAATAAATAGATAGCGAAGGTGGCGTTTTGATTATGGTGAGGGTGTAGATGGTTCATAGTTGTAGCCGTAGCCAAAGGTAGCAGAAGTAGCTCGATTGTACACGGTGACCGAAGGAAATAGAAGGGAAAACAAGGTGGTCTTCAAATGGTAGTAGCAAAACCCGAAGTGGGTTCATGGAGAGTAGCAAGAGATCATGATGGACATCATAGTTGTAAGTGGGTTTTGGGTCTCGGTTGCAACCGATGATCGAATCATGAAGAAACACACAACTTGATAGTTGTGGTGGCGGTTTATTGTGGTATCCGGTGGTGATCTTGAAGAAGAGAAAAAAATGTAAAGTGGTTATGGGTTGATCAATTCCTCTGTGATATGTGTATATGTTTAAATATAGATAGATATAGAGAGAGCTGATAGTTAAGGTGACTAGTTGTGGGTTTGTGAAACAAACAAATACATATACAGTATATTAAATGTTAACTCCTGAATTTACGGATAAAAATTATAATATAATAATATAAATAAATCATATGAAGTGAAACGTGTAAAAACACAGTTCAGCAGCCGAATTCTTAACTTTTTAATGTTTCACGGGGTATTAAATCGTGTCTAATGCTAATCAGTTGTCGTATAAAAGTGTTCCTAAAAATTCCAAACTTTTAGATTAAATATAATTAATTATTTCACTCATTAACTGTTTGAAACCTGATCAAAAAGGTTCGAAAATTATTTATTTTTTGTTCCCATTTATATGTACGGAGTACTAATATTTAAAATTAAAAATGTAAAAATATTTTTAACAAGTCTAAAATATTCGTAATCAATTTACAATCCAACTTTTATCTTAATCATTCATGAACATGCATTATATCTATATTAAAACTAACGAAACGTCAAACGATTATTACAATCAATTAATTATTTTTTTTAATCTACTTATATATATACTTATATATATATAGATTCATAATAACTTAATTATATCGTTTAGTATTTTACAACTTAATTCTTACAATCAAAACATCTATTATTATATTATATTTCATATATTTATATATTTACATATATATGTATCTATTTACAAATAGTGGTTCGTGAATCGTCGAGAACAGTTTAAGGTCAATTGAATATATAAAACAGTTCAAAATTTTTGTGACTCAACCTAACAGACTTTTCTTATCGTGTCGATTATAGCTTAAGATGAAGTTTAAATTTGGTCAGAAATTTCCGGGTCGTCACAGTACCTACCCGTTAAAGAAATTTCGTCCCGAAATTTGAGTGAGGTCGTCATGACTAACAATAAAAAAAAATTTTATGACGAAAATGAGTTGATAAGTAGAGTTTTATCATCATTGAGTAATATTGATAAAACGATTCGATTACTCGAGGCGTAAGAGTGAAGCTATCATAAAATATTGAAATGAGTAAATGAAGGTTCGACTTAACCGGTGACGTAGTCACGATTGATTTCTGGAATTTAAGGGATTTTAGAAGAAAATCTTGGAAATCTTATAAGATCTGATTTCTTCGTAATTCAACGAAATTAGGATTCGCTTTAAATGCGATCATCCGTTTTGATTGCTCTGCCGAATATTTTACTATAAATTCACCCCCTTCGTTTCTTTACAAATCACACCTTCTATTCTTTCTTCCTTAATTCGAACTTTTATTTTTCTCTTCTCGACTTTAAGTCAAGCGAATAATGGTCTAGAATTCGTAGATATAGAGTTTCGGATGATTATAATATTCTAAACATAAAGGAATGTATTAGCACAATTTGATTTATCAAATTACCAGAATCCATGAGGATAGAACTATCAAGAATATATTTTCTTGATATGTTCAGAGGTTAATTAGAATAAAAGAGTTATGTAACATGGCACATGATGATGGTATGATCTACTGTGAACCATCATCACGTTTCATTAGAAACTCAGCATGACTTACTGTAATATAATCATGTTGGCCAAGCGTTATTATATTATACTAACTCATGCTTCAATTCCCAACACTTCTCCACAATACATTCATAATTTATATTTAGATTTTACAGAAGTTTCCAATATAATGGAATACTGAAAACACGAAGAGGTAGATAATTTCGGACAAGAGTATTTATGAAAATATCCTCAGAAATATCGAAGATATTTATGATGATATTTTGTAATTTCTAAGTTCGAAGGTTGATGAAGAAAAATTTTCCGCAAGATTTTAATATGACTTTGGAGCAAGATTTTCTCTAAAGATTTCATCGGATCCATATTTATCTGGGTTCTATGAATTTAGGGTATGTTACTTGTATTTCTCCTTGGTTTCCTTTATGGTTAGCTCAATCTGTTTTTCAGTGCCAAATATTTTCTATCGAGCGTTCCCAACACTCCATTCTTTTATCATCACCTTTGGCCATTATGACCATTTACTACATGCTGCTTCGTCAGCATTTTCAAAGTTAACGGATCTGGATCATTGGTTATCAAATCGAGGTGTTTTCAGGAGAATTGTGTTTTTAGATGATTAAACGCTGATGGTAATATGGTGGAATATAAAAGGTTCTCCTGTAACAATAAAAGAGCACGCAGATATATCAAGATTATAATAAGGTTGTTTCGAACGAAAAGTTGAAGTTGTCTTGATGGAGCTGTGACAAAATTGGCTATTTTGAAAAAGAACTGCAAAGTTATTTTGGGTAATAATAACACTAAAGGAATTAGCACAGCTACGTGTTAAATGTTTTCTCGGTTCCGAGTATTTTCAGGTGCATAACTATAGGCATCATTCTTTCCTTTCGTGGATGAGGTGTGGTTGGTTTATCCTCTCGATCGAGATGTTTTCGAGAATCATGAAAGATTTGAACATGGATTGGAATTGTCAAGATTCAAATGAGGTTTAAGATGAAATCAAGTGGCAAACTTGAAGAATTGTTTAGTTTCATATGTTATAATCAATATTTTAATTCATTTTTGATTGTCCAATGTTGATAGTCCACAGTTAACAGTCCAATAATTCATATATAATTTAATATATAATATTCGAATTAATTAATATGTATCATGACCCGTATACGTCTCAGACTCGATCACAACTCAAACTATATATATTATTGTAGAATCAACCTCAACCCTGTATAGCTAACTCCCGCATTACTGCATATAGAGTGTCTATGGTTATTCTAAATAATATATATAGATGGGTCGATATGATATGTCAAAACCTTGTATACGTGTCCCGATATTTAAAGTGCGTAAAATAAATAACATAATTTAAATGACGATAAATAAAGTGCGTAAAGTAAATAACAGAGATTAAATGACGATAAATAAAATTGCGAGAATGTAAATTGCGATAATTAAATTGCGATAAATAGAATGTAATCAGTTAGCTAGGAACAATTAGCTAGGAATAGTTAGCGTGGATTCTTAACAAAATTTCTCATAGTTAATTTATTTGTTTCTAACAAATTTTATTTTTGTCCAGTGTTTTCTTCATTATGCCACTTGTTGGATTCTGATAGGTCCAAATCCAAATATGAAATTTGAATGAAAATGGTTATTCTGTGGTGAACGAATTCGTATATCAGTGGATGTAAGTAGGATAGTAAATGACTGTTGAATCAGCTTCGAAGAATGTACAATGTAACTTATTAATGTGAAATCTGAATATTCCTCGGGTATTACCTACCCGTTAAAATATTTTCACAATTAACACTTTTTACGAAAGAATTTTTAATTACAATCTTTATGAAAACATATATATACATATATATTTTTTTCAGATGTAATCATGGATTTAATGAGTTAATCTGATATTAAACTCATTTGATTTATTGTTAGAACTAGAATACATAATCTCTAAAACATTAGAGATTACTTAATCAGCATGAAGAACGAAGATAATCGATGTAGAACGATACGTAGAAAATGATTATACTCGAGGTACAGAATAAGATGTTGAGGCATGGATTGTTCATGGTACTGGTGATGTTACTGACGGTACTGTTGGTGCCGATGATGTTGTTGAAGCTGGTAAGTTTTGCACCATATTCTCCAAATTTATTACTCGAGCGCGAAGTTCGTTGACTTCTTGTATTACTCTGGAATGATTGTCGGTCAGAACAAGTGAATGAATAAGATCTAGGATTTGAGATAGTATATAGTCGTGATGAGATACTCTAGAAATGTGGCTGAAAATGGTGTTCCGGATAGCTTCACCGGTAGGTGCTTCAGGTTCTTCGCCAAGAGGTGAATTCGGTTAGTGGAAGGGATCGCCTTCTGCGCGTCTCCGTTGATTAAGTCAACTACGAACCCATCAAATGAATTGGGGATGGATGATTGGTTGATTCATTCTGGTGACACTGCTTTCGGAGCTTAGGTGAAACTCCATATCGGAATAGCTGTCGGAATCTGAGGAATTCGAACTGGTTGAGGGATTCATCTCGTACGATTAGCTGAAGGATTTTTGATAAGAAATAGATTATAGGATGTAGATTAGTACCCTGCAACACATAATTTACATATGCATATATAATACTAAAATCCCTTAAGTTACGGAGAAATCTACGGAAGCTGTCAGGCAAAGGTAACAATAACAGATACGCTAGGATATGAATTTATCTATACACTGTCTATGCAATAGAGGCAGTAAGACATGTCTAGATTAAGAATGATAAGCAGGCAATTTCCTAAGGATGATAAGCAGATGATTTCTGACTAGAAATGATCAGCAAAACTTTTGACATGCAGACACGGTCGGAGTCCAGACTCACTAATGCATCTAAACAACTATCAGTTAGACACACTAATGCAAGACCTGGTTCACTAAGACCACCGCTCTGATACCACCTGTGAGGACCCGTCCTTATCCACCTGGACGAAGTCATCAACATCTGGTCCCATTGCGAGGTACTGTCCTTAGTATGCCATGAATGACTGCATGTGATCTCTTTAAAATGAGCAAATGCACAGCGGAAGACTTAATTCTTACCTGAGAATAAACATGCTTTAAAGTGTCAACCAAAAGGTTGGTGAGTTCATAGGTTTATCATATCAATCATTTCAATATAATAATAGACCACAAGATTTCATATATGTATAAACATATTTAATAATCATATTCTAAGTGGTTGAGCACTTGGTAACCATACTTAACATTTAATCAACGTCGCATATTCCCTTTATTATGAAATCTCACTACACCGTACCAAATGTAGTCACGAAACGAAGTACTGTGCAACCGTTGAATACTGGTCGTCCAGTCCGGTTGGGGTTGTCAGGCCCGATAGATCTATCAACAGGATTCGCGTTTACAATACTCATGTAAATAGTAGTTACCAAGCTACAGGGAAGTATGCCAGTGGTACAACTCAACGTAGAATATATTTTTAAGTACTTGTGTCTATTTCGTAAACATTTATAACAGCAGCGCATGTATTCTCAGCCCAAAAATATATATTGCAAAAGTAATTAAAAAGGGAGCAAATGAAACTCACCATACTGTATTTCGTAGTAAAAATACATATGACGTCATTTAACAAGAGTAAGGTTGACCTCAGATTCACGAACCTATATCATTTATATTTATATTAACACACATTATTGTAATCAAACAAATTTCATATATTACTAATAGTTATTTGATAAATCATATTGATAATGATATTAAATAAAAAGTTGTTTTATTTTGCAATAATATTAATAATAGTTATTATGATAATAATATTGATACTAGTATTAATAATAATGATAATATTAATAATTTATAATATAAAATTTATAATATTAATGTCAGAATATTAATAATAATAATATTGATAATGATAATAATAATAACTTTGATAAAAAAAAATATATATATATATAATAACACTTTTTAATAAAAATGATAGTTTTTAATAATAATAATAATAATAATAATAGTAATAATAATAATAATAATAGTAATAATAATACTAACAATAATAGTAATTATTATAAAACTACCTTAAAAGCTTTCCTAAAAAGAAATGGCAAAGCTCGGGCTCGAACCCGCGACCCCCTGTTCATCAGCAAACACCCCAAACCATTCAATCTAACACTTTTTTTTTCCCTGAAATTAATATAACCATAAATATTTTTAACCAGTCTAACTGTCTTCTTTTTCATCCTAAAGATTTAATCGATTCATTTTATCACTATCCATATCTTATCATCATTAATACTAAAGTCCTTCACCATCATCATCATACGTTGATTAATATCACGAGCATAATCATAATTATAATCATAAACATGATCATATTCACATAAAATCATAACATCATTATCTTCCCATAACCTCTTCATCTAAATCATCACGTCTTCATAAAATTATCATTATCAGATCATCATCATCATCATTATCTTATATCATGTATCATTCTTAAATTGGGTGTGATTTCGGGTAGTCGAGCAAGAGTTTAAAAAAAAGAGATCGATAGCTTGAACCCGTGGCCCAGATTTACCTCGAGCCCAAAAGACACATAAACTCAATCATGGTCCAAAGGTTATGGCAGCCCAATCATTAGCAGCCCAAAGAAATAAAATAACTAAATCAATTAGATACAGCTGGATTCCATCGACTTCAATCATCAAACTTTATATACCATCTTTCATTGTCATCATTATTCATCCTTGCTTCATGACTCTTTACACAGAAACACAGATGCATCGGCAACAATAATTAAATGGGTTTGGTGGTTTTTTCATGGCCAACAAAGTAGCAGCAATAACGCAAAAACAGGAAACAGAATAGTAGCAGGTGGCGGAGTTTTGGGTTTGTGGTGGTGCTTCATACAGTAAACAGAAAGAAAAAAAACGAAAGGAGGGGAGCGGAAGAAATAAATAACGATGATGATAGTGGTTTCATAATTGTTTGTTGATGGTGGTTGAGAGTGATTTCATTAAGCAAGAATACGAAAGATATATATATATATATATATATATATATATATATATATATATATATATATATATATATATATATATATATATATATATATATATATATATATATATATATATATATATATATATATATATATATATATATATATATATATATATATATATATATATATATATATATATATATATATGTATATATATATATATGTATATATAGAGAGGGAGAGAGAATGAGAGAGAGAGGTGAGAAGGTGGTGGTGTAAGGGTGGAAGAGAGTGGTGACGGGTTCATGGTAGTTCAACTGAAGGTGGTGGTCCCGGTGGGGATATATGGTGGCGGTTGGGTTGTGAGGATTTGTCATTCGAAACAAAATAAATAGATAGCGAAGGTGGCGTTTTGATTATGGTGAGGGTGTAGATGGTTCATAGTTGAAGCCGTAGCCAAAGGTAGCAGAAGTTGCTCGATTGTACACGGTGACCGAAGGAAATAGAAGGGAAAACAAGGTGGTCTTCAAATGGTAGTAGCAAAACCCGAAGTGGGTTCATGGAGAGTAGCAAGAGATCACGATGGACATCATATTTGTAAGTGGGTTTTGGGTCTCGGTTGCAACCGATGATCGAATCATGAAGAAACACACAACTTGATAGTTGTGGTGGCGGTTTATTATGGTATCCGGTGGTGATCTTGAAGAAGAGAAAAAAAATGTAAAGTGGTTATGGGTTGATCAATTCCTCTGTGATATGTGTATATGTTTAAATATAGATAGATATAGAGAGAGCTGATAGTTAAGGTGACTAGTTGTGGGTTTGTGAAACAAACAAATACATATATAGTATATTAAATGTTAACTCCTGAATTTACGGATAAAAATTATAATATAATAATATAAATAAATCATATGAAGTGAAACGTGTAAAAACACAGTTCAGCAGTCGGATTCTTAACTTATTAATGTTTCACGGGGTATTAAATCGTGTCTAATGCTAATCAGTTGTCGTATAAAAGTGTTCCTAAAAATTCCAAACTTTTAGATTAAATATAATTAATTATTTCACTCATTAACTGTTTGAAACCTGATCAAAAAGGTTCGAAAATTATTTATTTTTTGTTCCCATTTATATGTACGGAGTACTAATATTTAAACTTAAAAATGTAAAAATATTTTTAACAAGTCTAAAATATTCGTAATCAATTTACAATCCAACTTTTATCTTAATCATTCATGAACATGCATTATATCTATATTAAAACTAACGAAACGTCAAACGATTATTACAATCAATTAATTATTATTTTTAATCTACTTATATATATACTTATATATATATAGATTCATAATAACTTAATTATATCGTTTAGTATTTTACAACTTAATTCTTACAATCAAAACATCTATTATTATATTATATTTCATATATTTATATATTTACATATATATGTATCTATTTACAAATAGTGGTTCGTGAATCGTCGAGAACAGTTGAAGGTCAATTGAATATATAAAACAGTTTAAAAATTTTGTGACTCAACCTAACAGACTTTTCTTATCGTGTCGATTATAGCTTAAGATGAAGTTTAAATTTGGTCGGAAATTTCTGGGTCGTCACAGTACCTACCCGTTAAAGAAATTTCGTCCCGAAATTTGAGTGAGGTCGTCATGACTAACAATAAAAAAAATTTTTTTGACGAAAATGAGTTGATAAGTAGAGTTTTATCATCATTGAGTAATATTGATAAAACGATTCGATTACTCGAGGCGTAAGAGTGAAGCTATCATAAAAGATTGAAATGAGTAAATGAAGGTTCGACTTAACCGGTGACGTAGTCACGATTGATTTCTGGAATTTAAGGGATTTTAGAAGAAAATCTTGGAAATCTTATAAGATCTGATTTCTTCGTAATTCAACGAAATTAGGATTCGCTTTAAATGCGATCATCCGTTTTGATTGCTCTGCCGAATATTTTACTATAAATTCACCCCCTTCGTTTCTTTACAAATCACACCTTCTATTCTTTCTTCCTTAATTCGAACTTTTATTTTTCTCTTCTCGACTTTAAGTCAAGCGAATAATGGTCTAGAATTCGTAGATATAGAGTTTCGGATGATTATAATATTCTAAACAAAAAGGAATGTATTAGCACAATTTGATTTATCAAATTACCAGAATCCATGAGGATAGAACTATCAAGAATATATTTTCTTGATATGTTCAGAGGTTAATTAGAATAAAAGAGTTATGTAACATGGCACATGATGATGGTATGATCTACTGTGAACCATCATCACGTTTCATTAGAAACTCAGCATGACTTACTGTAATATAATCATGTTGGCCAAGCGTTATTATATTATACTAACTCATGCTTCAATTCCCAACACTTCTCCACAATACATTCATAATTTATATTTAGATTTTACAGAAGTTTCCAATATAATGGAATACTGAAAACACGAAGAGGTAGATAATTTTGGACAAGAGTATTTATGAAAATATCCTCAGAAATATCGAAGATATTTATGATGATATTTTGGAATTTCTAAGTTCGAAGGTTGATGAAGAAAAATTTTCCGCAAGATTTTAATATGACTTTGGAGCAAGATTTTCTCTAAAGATTTCATCGGATCCATATTTATCTGGGTTCTATGAATTTAGGGTATGTTACTTGTATTTCTCCTTGGTTTCCTTTATGGTTAGCTCAATCTGTTTTTCAGTGCCAAATATTTTCTATCGAGCGTTCCCAACACTCCATTCTTTTATCATCACCTTTGGCCATTAATACCATTTACTACATGCTTCTTCGTCAGCATTTTCAAAGTTAACGGATCTGGATCATTGGTTATCAAATCGAGGTGTTTTCAGGAGAATTGTGTTTTTAGATGATTAAACGCTGATGGTAATATGGTGGAATATAAAAGGTTCTCCTGTAACAATAAAAGAGCACACAGATATATCAAGATTATAATAAGGTTGTTTCGAACGAAAAGTTGAAGTTGTCTTGATGGAGCTGTGACAAAATTGGCTATTTTGAAAAAGAACTGCAAAGTTATTTTGGGTAATAATAACACTAAAGGAATTAGCACAGCTACGTGTTAAATGTTTTCTCGGTTCCGAGTATTTTCAGGTGCATAACTATAGGCATCATTCTTTCCTTTCGTGGATGAGGTGTGGTTGGTTTATCCTCTCGATCGAGATGTTTTCGAGAATCATGAAAGATTTGAACATGGATTGGAATTGTCAAGATTCAAATGAGGTTTAAGATGAAATCAAGTGGCAAACTTGAAGAATTGTTTAGTTTCATATGTTGTAATCAATATTTTAATTCATATAGATTCATAATAACTTAATTATATCTTTTAGTATTTTACAACTTAATTCTTACAATCAAAACATCTATTATTATATTATATTTCATATATTTATATATTTACATATATATGTATCTATTTACAAATAGTGGTTCGTGAATCGTCGAGAACAGTTGAAGGTCAATTGAATATATAAAACAGTTCAAAATTTTTGTGACTCAACCTAACAGACTTTTCTTATCGTGTCGATTATAGCTTAAGATGAAGTTTAAATTTGGTCGGAAATTTCTGGGTCGTCACATTGTGGATCTCGAATGCCAGGACTTAGATTCTGGTCAAGAGATCCTGGGCCGCTCGGTAATAATAGATCATTCGAGTGACTTGCCGGTGGCATAGATGTTTGGGTATGGTGCACAATATCAACCCGACTATAGTAATCATACACTCACTAAGTGAACAACACTTAGTAAACGGTGGACTTATTAAGAACAACTCACTAGTGTTCAACACTAACTTACTAAACATAGAAACTTACTAAAAATGGAAAACTTACTAAGAATGGAAACTTAGTAAAACAAACTACACTTAAACACTTGCATATTTAATTTAAACTTGGGCAAACATTTAATTACTCTTAAATGTCATTAGGTTGATTTTCTGCTCACACTCATCCAACTCTTCTAATCTGAGGAATAACAAACTCTTCTCCTACTTACTAAGGTGAACTTCATAGCCCCACGGGGTGAGACACATGCTACGTTTAATATTTACAATTTAGACACAAGTACTAACAATTAAACTGTGCTATACCTAGCTATGTCCTGCAAGTCCCCACTGTGATATTTTTAATTGCTTTTACATAACGCATTCTTAATTATTGGGGGTAGGCCTATCGGGAGTAACGTCCCCGATACATTTGACCAAGTCATTGTATTACTTAATAATGATTTAAACCGACAAGGACAGTACAACTTGTCATGGGGCAAACTTTGAAACTGTTTAGTCTAAATATCATAAACTTGGCACTACTTTTAGATCCCTGTGAGATCTACTTTTATAAATAAAAATCTTGTGGTCTAAACAACGGTCAACTATTTTGTTGAACCTATGAACTTCACTCAACCTTTTTAGTTGACACTTTAGCATGTTTTGTCTCAGGTTACGATTGATCAACTTACTCTTATCTGTGTGAGGCTACTTGGACTCTAGGGCTTGAAGAAAGAGTCACATTTATTATTTATGCATTTATTTACATTCTTACAATTTCAATTCTTGTAACGACATTCTATTTTCCGCTGCGTGCTCAATAAAGTTTGTTTTTATCATATAGTGTCGTTCTCATTATATAACATGTTGGTATTTTTGATATTAATGTCACATTCACCCAGGCCATAACTGGGGGTGTGATAGATTGGTATTAGAACATAACCAGGCTGTTATAGAGAACCAGGATTGCATCTTTATGTGTGCCTTACTTGCTAGCTAGGGTGCCTTAGCAATCTAGGAAACTATAACCTTTCCTTCCTTAGACTTAAAGCACTTAGGATTTCCTTATAATCTTAACAACTTTGCTTTAATAATTGTGGCTTAAAATTCTAATCAAAGTCTCTTTCCTAATGTTAGGATGTCAAGCATTAATCAAACCATCAAAACAACTCTCTTCAAACCATATGAAGTAATGGCTTACTTCAAATACCACTGAAGAAGATACCGGATGCTCTTCAACTGCAAGACCAGTCCGAAGCCCTCTTTATGGTCCTGACTCACCACCTTTGAACTACAGCCCAAACTCTCTCCAAGATTCATCTAAGTCTCCCGAATACCACCTGACTCCAAGATCGGAAAGTAAAGGGAAACGCCCTGCTAACTTTGAAGAAGATGGCCCATCTAAGAAAAGATCCCAATCTCCTTCCTACGATAACTATAACGCTATGTGTGAAATCACGAATCTGCGAAAGACTACCAAGAAGAACTTTGATGGCTTGCTTCGCCATGTTGCAAGGGTCGAGGTTCGAATGGACGAAAAAGAACTAGTGATCAAGAAACTATTGGAGGAAATTGCTGAGTTAAAGAAAGAGATAAAGTTGGTGAAATATGAAAGTGAAAGAAGTGCTCGATGGGGGAAGTAATCTCTCGCTCATCTGAGAGAAGATGTCGACTTTAAATTGAAGATGGAGGAAAACCGTGTCAAACACCAACTTGCTCTAAGAGACTACGAATGCAATGTAGTCAATAGTAGTGTTACTAATCTCTATGATAATCTCGAGTTTCTTTACGAGAAGCAAAAGGTGAAGAATAAGAAAGTAGAGAAGTTTATGAAGGAGGCTGAGAAGAAGAAGTGAACCCGACATTTGTTTTGTTTTTCCATTCTTTTATTTCCTAATTATGTAAAGGCTTTGCCTAAAACTATTTCTATATCCAATTCGTGTAATAAAAAGGCTTATATAATGCCTCGTTTCTAATAATATAAAGTGTTTTATTTATATCATGTTGATATCAATACTTTATCTTTATCATACTTGTAATTGCTCAAACTTACAACTTGTCAACTTATCAAACTTATGTTCACTTTTATGAAGTGAAACATCATGGCTCACACACCTACTGTTAATAACATTGTGTTGACTAATGAGCAATTTCAACAATTACTTGCCGGCGTCCAAGGCAACGTCCAACCTAATCATGTTAAAATCAACCAAAACCTTGTTCTTACAAGGACTTTATGAACTACAATCCTCCTGCTTTCAAGGGAAGTGAAGAGGCCGTTGAACTAGTCCGATGGTTCGAAAAACTAGAGTCCATCTTCCGTGTCTGCAACTGCGGGGATAATGACCGACTTAAATATGCCACTAGTTCATTAGCTGGCAATGCTATGACTTGGTGGACCGCTCATGCTAAGTCTGTAGGAATCGATAATGTTAATGCCACTCCATGGGATGAACTTAAAGGCATGATAGTTAATAAGTTTTGTCCAAGAAGTCAAGTCCAAAAGCTCGAAGCCGAGTTCTGGGAAATCAAAGTTAAGGGTACCGACATTGAAAGCTACACTAATCGTTTTCTTGAGCTTTCTACCTTGTGTCCCGAAATATTTCCTACTGAGCCGAGAAGGATTGAAAGGTACATTGAAGGCCTCCCTGAGGATGTTCAGGGAAATGTTATCGCTGCTGAGAAAGTTACCCTTGATGCCGTGATTCTCATGGCTCAAAATCTGATGATGGCCAAAAGAAGAAGAGCTTTGGCTAGTAAGCAAGTTGATACCAAGAGTAGTGATGGTAAAAGGAAATTTGAGCCGTCTCAGGGTTCAAACCAGAATATTGCTAAGAAGCCTATTGATAGCACTAGGATCGGTTATATAGGGGCTAAGCCCTACTGTGCTCATTGTGAAAGGCACCACCAAGGCGGTGCACTGCTACTTGTTCTTTATGTAAGAAGGTGGGGCATGTAGCTAGGACTTGTAAGACTCCTCCGAAGGATAAAGCTGTTGTTCCTGCTAAAGCTCCTCCTACTTGTTACACCTGTAGAGAGAAGGGGCATATTAGTCCTCACTTCCCGAAGAAGAAAGATACCCCTGCTACTGGAGCCAACACCACCAATGTGAAGAGCCGTGCGTTTGTCATAACGGCTGAGGAAGCCCGTGAGGAAGATGAAGTCATTACGGGTACGTTTCTTGTCAATAATTGCTACGTAAACCTTTTATTCGATACGGGTGTCGATAAGAGTTACGTGTCTAGTGAATTTTATACCTTATTCACTGAGAAACCAC
Source organism: Rutidosis leptorrhynchoides (assembly GCF_046630445.1). NCBI lineage: Eukaryota > Viridiplantae > Streptophyta > Magnoliopsida > Asterales > Asteraceae > Rutidosis > Rutidosis leptorrhynchoides. Next base: position 352,209,304 of record NC_092339.1, read on the forward strand.
AACCCCTAGAAACTAAACGACTAGTAGAGGTAGCAAATGGAAAAGTTATGAAAGTTGATCACATCTATAAAAACTGTAACCTAAAACTAGTCGACCAAGAATTTAAGATTGACCTTTTGCCGGTCGAGTTAGCAAGCTTCGATGTCGTAGTCAGAATAGACTGGTTACGTCCATTACATGCTGCAATCTTGTGTTTCAATAAGACCGTTAACATTGTGTTGGGAAATGGAGAGACTCTCGTCATTCAAGGCGACAAGAGTGGTTCCAAGCTCAACATCATTTCTTGCATCAAAACTCGTAAATACCTTATGAAAGGTTATCCTGTGATATTAGCCCATGTTAAGATAGTCGAACAGAAGGAAAAGCTTATAGATGATGTGCCGGTGGTTAGAGATTATCCCGAGGTATTTCCTGAAGATCTTTCTGGTCTTCCACCTCCTCGACAAGTCGAATTTCAGATTGATTTGTCTCCTGGTGCTGCTCCTGTTGCTAAAGCACCATACCGTTTAGCACCTTCCGAAATGAAGGAACTTTCCAACCAACTCCAAGAACTATTGGATAAAGGTTTCATTCATCCAAGATCGTCCCCATGGGGATCTCCTATTCTATTTGTTAAAAAGAAGGATGGTACGCTAAGGATGTGTATTGATTACCGCGAACTCAATAAGCTTACTATCAAGAACCGCTATCCATTACCGCGTATTGATGATCTATTTGACCAACTTCAAGGGTCGAGTGTTTATTCAAAAATTGATCTGAGGTCCAGTTATCACCAACTTAGGGTCAAGGAATCCGATATTCCTAAGACTGCTTTTCGTACTCGTTATGGGCACTATGAATTTTGTGTCATGCCTTTTGGCTTAACTAATACTCCTGCCGTGTTCATGGATCTTATAAATCGTGTCTGAAAATCATATCTTGACAAATTTGTCATTGCTTTCATTGACGACATCTTAATCTACTCAAAGAGTGAGAAAGAACATGAGCAGCATTTGCGCATGATTCTTGAACTCTTACGAAAGGAACAACTCTACGCTAAGTTTTCAAAGTGCGAGTTTTGGCTCAAGACCGTACAATTCCTCGGACATGTTGTTGATAGTAACGGAATACATGTCGATCCAGCTAAGATTACTGCTATTCAGAACTGGGAGATACCAAGGACTGCGAAGCATATTCGTCAATTTTTGGGACTTGCCAGTTATTATCGGAGATTCATAAAAGATTTTTCCCTCCTTGCTAAACCCCTTACAAAGTTAACTCACAAAGGGAAGAAGTTTGAGTGGTCCGAAGAACAGGAATCTGCTTTCAAGATTCTGAAGGATAAATTGACCACAGCCCTGATTCTATCTTTACCTGAAGGCTCTGACAATTTTGTTGTTTACTGCGATGCCTCAAAGCAAGGCTTTGGTTGTGTTTTAATGCAACGTGAAAAGGTAATTGCCTATGCATCTAGACAGTTGAAGAAACATGAGAAGAACTATACCACACATGACCTGGAATTAGGAGCCATGGTATTTGCACTAAATATGTGGAGACATTACCTCTATGGGGTTAGAATCATGGTGTATACCGATCATAAAAGTCTTCAACATATCTTTGACCAGAAGCAATTAAACATGAGACAAAGACGATGGCTCGAGTTATTGAATGATTATGACTGTGAGCTGAAATATCATCCTGGCAAGGCGAATGTAGTTGCGGATGCCCTTAGTCAAAAAGATGATGTTAGACGTGTTCGTGCTTTAAACCTGAAAATCAAATCGAATCTTATATTACGAATCTGTGAAGCTCAACTTGAAGCTATTAAACCGACACTTATCGAAGGTGAAGGACCAATTAGTTTCGAGAACCAACTCCAAGTGAAAGCTAATGGAACACGGTACTTTGGTAACAAAATTTGGGTTCCTTGCTTAGGTAATCTCCGTGATCTAGTCTTGGACGAAGCTCATAAGACTAGGTACTCTATTCATCCAGATTCCAGTAAGATGTATCACGATGTGAAGGAATTCTACTAGTGGCCTAACATGAAAGCCGACATTGCTACGTATGTTAGTAAGTGTCTCACTTGTTTGAAAGTCAAGGCTGAACATCAAAAGCCTTATGGTCTGTTGACACAACCCGATATCCCGCAGTGGAAGTGGGAATGTATCACTATGGATTTCGTTACTAAGTTGCCTAAGACTTCAAATGGTAACGATAGTATTTGGGTCATAGTTGATCGTCTTACTAAATCTACACATTTCTTACCGATCAAGGAAACCGAGAAGATGGAGAAATTATCACAACTCTATATTAAAGAAATTGTCTCACGTCATGGAGTTCCTATCTCAATTATTTCTGATCACGACAGTCGATTCTTTTCCAGATTCTGGAAAACTTTGCAATCTGCTCTTGGAACTCAAATCGACATGAGTACAGCCTGTCATCCGCAAACAGATGGACAAAGTGAACGAACCATTCAAACCATGGAAGATATGCTACGTGCTTGTGCAATCGATTTCGGCAAAGGTTGGGATAGACACTTGCCTTTAGCTGAATTTTCCTACAACAACAGTTATCACTCTAGCATTAAAGCTGCACCTTTTGAAGCTTTATACGGTCAGAAATGTAGATCCCCTTTGTGTTGGGATGAACTCGAGGACAGACATTTAACTGGTCCTGAAATTATTCATGAAACTACTGAAAAGATCATCCAGATTAAGCAACGATTAGAAACTACCCGCAACTGACAAAAGAGCTATGCTGATAAGCATCGAAAGGATATAGAATTCCAAGTTGGAGATAAAGTCATGTTGAAAGTATCCCCTTGGAAAGGTGTTGTCCGCTTCGGTAAACGAAGTAAACTCAGTCCACGATATGTTGGACCTTTCACAGTCACTCAAAGAGTCAGTCCCGTGGCATACCGATTAGAACTACCAACTGAGCTTAGCCAAGTACATGATGTGTTTCATGTCTCGAATCTTAAAAAGTGTCTTGCTGATGACACACATGTTATTCCTTTGGATGATATCCACATTGATGAGCAAATGCACTTCGTTGAAGAACCTATAGAAATCATGAATGAAGAGGTCAAACAAACACGTAAAAACAACATACCTATCATTAAAGTCCGTTGGAATTCGTGTAGAGGCCAAGAATATACATGGGAACGTAAAGACAAAATGATACGAAAATATCCCCATCTCTTCTCAAACGCTGATGCATCCGAGAAGATAACCTAAAATTTCAGGACGAAGTTTCTAATAACGGGGAGGTACTATGACGACCTCATTTTTCCATTCTATATTTCTTCCAATATTAAATGCCCAAACAATATAATTAAAACTTAATGATTAAACTTTAATCAACAATTGTTAAGTATTAAGAATTATAAAACATATTAATTAACTTTGAGCAATAATTGACAAGTTAATAAAAGATGAAAATAATGAGCTTGAGAACTATTTTAAACAAAATGTAAAACTCTAAAACTTGTAGCCTTTAAACATTTAAACTTGAACATACAAGGAGCTATTTTAACCAAGCAAATGTACAAGGTCTAAAACAAAAAAAGTTCCATCTCCACACCACTAACCCTAGCCGATTTTGGGCTAGGAAAAAAGACCATTTTGCCCCCCAAAACCCACGGCCAAACCACCTCCTTTAAATCTAACCCTAATCTTGACTTTTGCCACAAGTATTTCTAATTTTCCCCTAGCTCTAGAATGATCCATGTGTGTGTATAATAGGGAGCTAGGTTAAGGATTTTCATCATCTCATACTCACTTAATCACCTCATTAATCTCCTCCCTATCCCTCTCCCTCTCTTGGCTCAAGGCCAAACCACCACCACAACACCACCACCACCTTTTTGAATTTTTGGTTAATTACTTCTTGTTTTTCGGGTTTGTTCATCGAGTTCATCAAGACCTTCAAGCGTGTTCTTCGTTATTCGGGTTATTTGATCTTCATCTTCAAGTGATATTCATATTTTCTTGTTAATCTTCATCATCCATCATCAAGGTATAACCCTAGATCTAAATCTTTTAAATTCTAACTTTCAATTAATGTTTATATTCATAATCATATTCATTCTTGATCATAATATTCATATTGTTCATGTAAAAAAATATATATACAATATGCATATACATATACACGATTTTTTTTTTTAAAAGGAAATTTTGTTGAATCTTTAAACCTTAATTATTTGGATCATTAACATGTATGTAATCTTGTTAAAAATATACAAAATATATATATACATATACCACGTATACATATACATATATATATATATATATATATATATATATATATATATATATATATATATATATATATATATATATATATATATATATATATATATATATATATAATAAACATATACATACACATACATATACGGCTTTAAAAAATAAAAATTTGTTTAGGTCTTCAAAACCCTAAAACCTAATTATGTTTATGTTATTACTCATCTTTATTAATTGTAAAAAAAAAATATAAATATAATACATATATATATATATATATATATATATATATATATATATATATATATATATATATATATATATATATACCATGTACATAAAAAATAAAAATTAAAAGACTATATATACATACATATATACACGACATATACATACTACATATACATAAACATTAAATAATATAAAACCCTAATACTACTTAAACCCTAAACATTAATTATATAAACCCTAAACACTATTAAATACTACTAAACCCTAATCATTAATTAATCATTAAAACCTAACTACTCTAATTAATTAAAACCCTAATTTAAACCTATCTAATTAATACTACTTATACTACATACTACTAGCTAACGTTTATACACTTATACTACTACTAACACTTATAATATACTACTCATATTATAATACTTATATTATAAAATTATAACATACGATTACAATAGTCATTCACGATAACGTGAGATTACTTGAACGTCTACGCTACTTGTGGCCTAGGGTGATCCTTGCTACCATTATGGGACGCTTGTGGATCTCGAATGTCAAGACTTAGATTCTGGTCAAGAGATCCTAGGCCGCTCGGTAACAATAGATCATTCGAGTAACTTGCCGGTGGCATAGATGTTTGGGTATGGTGCACAATATCAACCCAACTATAGTAATCATACACTCACTAAGTGAACAACACTTAGTAAGTGGTCGACTTATTAAGAACAACTCACTAGTGTTCAACACTAACTTACTAAACATAGAAACTTATTAAAAATGGAAAACTTACTAAGAATGGGAACTTAGTAAAACAAACTACACTTAAACACTTGCATACTTAACTTAAACTTGGGCAAACATTTAATTACTCTTAAATGCCATTAAGTTGATTTTCTTCTCACACTCATCCAACTCTTCTAATCTGAGGAATAACAAACTCTTCTCCTACTTACTAAGGTGAACTTCATAGCCCCACTTACTATTGCGCAATTTATTTAAACTTACTGGGGTGAGACACATGCTACTTTTAATATTTACAATTTAGACACAAGTACCAACAATTAAACTGTGCTATACCTGGCTATGTCCTGCAAGTCCCCACTGTGATATTTTTAATTGCTTTTACATAACGCATTCTTAATTATTGGGGGTATGCCTATTGGGAGTAACGTCCCCGATACATTTGACCAAGTCATTGTATTACTTAATAATAATTCAAACCGACAAGGACAGTACAACTTGTCATGGGGCAAACTTTAAAACTGTTTAGTCTAAATATCACAAACTTGGCACTATTTTTAGATCCCTGCAAGATCTACTTTTATAAATAAAAATCTTGTGGTCTAAACAACGGTCAACTATTTTGTTAAACCTATGAACTTCACTCAACCTTTTTGGTTGACACTTTAGCATGTTTTGTCTCAGGTTACGATTGATCAGCTTACTCTTATCTGTGTGATGCTACTTGGACTCTAGGGTTTGAAGAAAGAGTCACATTTATTATTTATGCATTTATTTACATTCTTGCAATTTCAATTCTTGTAACGACATTCTATTTTCCGCTGCGTACTCAATAAAGTTTGTTTTTATCATATAGTGTCGTTCTCATTATATAACATGTTGGTATTTTTGATATTAATGTCACATTCACCCAGGCCATAACTGGGGGTGTGATAGTATGGTGCGAGGTTATTCCTATGGACTCTTGCCACTTACTTCTGGGTCGACTGTGGCAATTCAATCGAAAGACTAAGCACGATGGGTTCTGTAATACCTATAGCTTTTGCAAGGATGGTATTAATATCACCTTGGCTCCATTAGACACTCGCAAAAAGGCAGAAGACCATACCCTTTTTCTTAGCTACCATGCCCTTGCTCAGGAGGTTCGTAATGCTACATTATTATTTGCACTAATTATTACAAAGAGCAATGAAACCGCGCATGAAATCCTGGCTATTATACAACCACTTCTTGCAGAATTTAGTGACATATTACCAGCTAAAATACCTCCTGGATTACCACTTGAGCGCGATATTCAACATTGCATCGATTTCGTGCCCGGGTCGGTTATCCCAAACAAACCCGCATACCGTTTGAACCCAAAAGAGTACAAGGAATTGGAAACCAAAGTTACTGAATTGTTACACAAGGGGTTGATACGAGAGAGCATGATTCCTTGCGCGGTACCTGCTCTACTCGTTCTGAAACATGGAGGTACGTACCGTATGTGTATCGATAGTCGGGCCGTCAACAAAATCACAATAAAATACCGTTTTCCAATACCACGTTTTGATGATTTAATTGACCAATTACACGAGGCAACAGTGTTCTCTAAAATTGACTTACGAAGCCGTTACCACCAAATTCGAATGCGCCCGGGTGATGAGTGGAAAACAGCTTTTAAAATACGTGATGGGCTATACGAGTGGATGGTTATGCCCTTTGGCCTTTCGAATGCGCCAAGTACATTTATGAGATTGATGAATCATGTTTTTAAAAGGTTTATTGGACGCTTTGTGGTCGTATACTTTGACGATATCTTGGTATATAGTGCGGATGTCACACAACACATGGCACACCCACGAGAACTCTTTGATGTCTTACGCACGCAACAGTTGTATGCTAACGGTGCTAAATGTCACTTTCTCACTAAAGAGGTAACTTTTCTTGGCTATGTTATTTCTAGTGATGGGATACGCATGGATGACAGGAAGATTGAGGCCATAAAAAGTTGGCCACTGCCTACCAATATTCATGAAGTTCGGAGTTTTCATGGACTAGCTTCATTCTATCGTCGGTTTATTCATAACTTTAGTTCCATTATAGCTCCCGTAACCGAGTGTATGAAGGGTGATAGGTTCACATGGACTGATGCAGCAACAGCTGCGTTTACAGAGTTAAAACATATGTAACCCATGCTCCTATTTTAGTATTGCCTAATTTTAACGACGTCTTTCAGGTGGAATGTGATGCCTCGGGCGTGGGTATCGGCGGTGTGTTAAGCCAAAACAATAAACCCATCACGTTCTTTAGAGAAAAACGGAACGAAACGTGCTGGAAATACTCGACTTATGACCGCAAATTTTATGCTATTGTTCATAGCCTAGAGGCATGGAGACACTATCTGTTACCTAATGAGTTTATATTATATTCGGACCATGAATCTTTGAAGTATATACAAGGGCAACACAAGTTAAATCCCCGACATGCGAAGTGGGTTGAAACATTACAAGCGTATTCCTTTGTCATTAAGCATAAGGCCGATTCACAAAATCGCATTGCTGATGCGTTAAGCCGCAGAAATACTTTGTTAAATACTGTCACAAATAGTGTGCAAGGCTTTGAGGTGTGGCATGACTTTTATGCTACTGATCCTGATTTTGGTCATATATGGAGCAACTGTTTAACAGGTACCTTCCTTACATTTTTAATACATGATGGGTATCTTTTTAAAGGAAATAGGCTATGCATTCCAGTAGGTTCCTTGCGCCATGCTATTATCACTGAAGGTCATTCCGGGGGGCTCGCGGGGAATTTCGGGATGAATAAAACACTGGATTTGATTAAAGAAAAGTTTTACTGGCCTTAAATGGTTAAAGATGTGAATCGGGTGGTCGCGCGTTGTCGCGTATGTCATATTGCTAAAATGCACGGTTCGAATGCGGGCTTATATACGCCACTGCCAATACCGAATGGTCCTTGGGAAGATGTAACTCTCGATTTTGTTTTGGGTTTGCCGCGTACTCAGCGAAACAAGGATTCCGTTATGGTTGTCGTTGATCGTTTCTCTAAGATGGCACATTTTATTCCGTGTACCAAAACTTTTGATGCCAGTCAGGTGGCACGTCTTTATTTTGCAGAAGTTGTACGTTTACATGGGATTCCTAAGACACTCACTTCTGACCGTGATGTTAAATTTGTAAGTCATTTTTGGCGTACTTTGTGGGCTCGTGTCGGGTCAAAATTGCAGTTTAGTTCTTCTCACCATCCGCAAACGGATGGACAAACCGAGGTTGTTAATCGTAGTTTGGGAAACTTGTTGCGTAGTCTTGTCGGTGATCACCCAAAACAGTGGGATCTCACCTTGCCTCAGGTGGAGTTCGCATTTAACAGGTCCCTTAACCGTACTACTGGCAAGACTCCTTTTGAGATTGTCTACGAACGAAATCCACTCACTCCATTTGATTTAGTGCCACGGGTTGGACACGATGACAGTCCCTCTGATGGTCAGGCGTAGGCTGATCATTTTAAAGCCATCCACAAGCAAGTTTAAAATCGAATAGAAGGGCAGATTTAGGTTTATAAGAGGCGAGCTGATAGGCGGCGGAAACGGGTTATCTATCTAGTTGGTGATCTTGTTTGGATACATTTGCGAAAGGAACGTTTTCTGAGAGGTAGGTTTGGTAAACTCAAGCCGCGCGCTGATGGCCCATTTCGAGTGTTGGAAAAAAATAATGATAATGCATATAAGATTGATTTTCCGGGTCACTACAACGTGTCCGCTACCTTCAACGTAGCGGATCTGTCACCTTATGTTGCTGATAATGAGGACCCCTTGACTCGAGGTCGAGTCCTTCCAAAGGGGGAGGGGATGATGCAGGTACGGTCTCAGGAAAAGAAAGAGCTGGGCTCTCAGATGTTGGGCTTCACAATTATATTGAGTTTGAGCTAGGAGGATTACTTGGGCCCAGGATAAATTAAAAATCATGAGATAAATCAAAAGTCGTGGGACAAATCAAAGGTTTTGAAAATTAAGTCAGAAGATGCCGGAAAGTTTTGGAGTTTTTCTTGTTTCTATCTTTAATGTTTATTTCATTATTTAAGGTGGGAATTGTAACCAAAAAGCACTCAGTTGTTTCATTATCAATATTACGTGAGAATAAGCCTTGAAAGGCTAGTTGGCAATTGTCTTTTTTTCCTTTATTCTGTACTGAATTGTGTTTGGCCAATGAGCAAGACATTAGAATCACTTATCACCATCTCGTATTGTTACCCTGCAATCTCAAACAATGAAGACGATTTGGTGGTTAAAAAGGTAGTCGATGATTTAAGATCCAAACTAATGGCCATCACAGCTTATACTCCATCGTTGGATTGTGCATGTATAGTAACAACTGCAATGGGCCAATGGTCATGACAGCTTAATATATGACATTATGCTTTGATCATGTAAATGTGATTGCAATCTTATAGTTCGATTCTCGTTTTTGTAAAAATTCACCCTTATTAACATTGTTAGTCAATATGACTGTCATATTTTAACTTGTATATGATTATTTTGTGTGTGTGATTCTACACTCTGTTATGTTCAAAGATGGTTATTGAAGATTAGTACGGAGTATATTATTTTCTATACATAGATGTTTGAGCTTGAAGAAAAGTTTAAAAGGAATCAGATATCAATCAATACTTCGACTTGTACCATGATTTATATAGGCAATTGAAGATCAAACCTTGGAATAATATGATTCATTTGAAACAACTGAGATATCAGTTAGTTGAGGAAGAAACAAAAAAAATGGTAGGACATGATGTATATTCAAATCTAATGAGAAGCATCTTCTTCTTCACAGAACTTTGTATACTCAATTGAATCCCTTGAAGATTCCAATTCTGATGGGTTACTAGGCTTCACTTATCATCCATCCATCTTCATACGGGCTCGAATTGATCTTCAAAATCCATTACAATCACTTATTATTAGTCATAAACAAAACATCCTTTCAACAAATTTTGACTTTTGAATGTCAAATAATTTGTTTTTAAGTTGAAAATCCACAAAGGTAAAGGGGTGGTTATTTTCACAAGTGGAGTTTGTTATATAAAAGTCATGAAAACTTATTGATTTTCTAACGACAGTCTTAAAGACTGTCGTTAAAATACATAAAGTACTAGTACCGTCACTACAATGTTAATAACCAATTGTCATATACAAGTGTTTAAGCGTGTTAACGACAACCTTAATGTTAGCAAAATTCAAAGTTTATAAATTTGAGGTTCGGACATGTGAGAATTAAAGACAACCTTAATGTTAGCTATTATACTATTGGTAGTAAATCAATTATCGGAATACAAATATCACGGGTGTTGTGAAGTCATTTATGTACAATTATTAATTACAATTAGTAGTATAACTTTATTAGTATAACATAATTATATGTTTATTTCTTTAAAAAGAAATGTTTCTTACGAATATATAATGTAAAATTACTATTAAAATCATGTAGTATCTTACGAAGTCACGGACTACAGTCTAGGTGTGGGGTTCGTAATACTTTAGTCACTATATTACCTCATATAATGTTAATACGGATTATTTGTTTTATATATAAAGTATAGATATAGATAGATAGATGTATAGATTACGTTTCACAGTTCAAATATTTGTCGAGCTTAACTAAAAAGCTAGAAAGTTTGGAGAAAATAAAAAGCAATTTTCAAGAAAAACAAAATATCAAATCAATACTCCATAATACTTTATCCAAAAAATACTACAAACGTCTTCTACATATTTTAAATGTGTATCGTCCACTATTGTGACAATACATTCACGTAAAAAAACATCATTACAAACGTCATCTACAAAAGAGTCTTGCAACATTTATAGTTTTCATATATATATATATATATATATATATATATATATATATATATATATATATATATATATATATATATATATATATATATATATATATATATATATAGTTATTTATATTAATGAAATTTGACGACTTGTTGCTTTGATATATTTATTATTTTACAATTTATTGCATTTATATTTAAACCCTTCAAATTTTTCAACACTGCTTAGTTTTATGTTAGTTATAAGCAATAGTATAAATAATTTATCAACAATCGTGCATCGTATGTGCTAAAACGTAGTGTAATTATATATTATATATGTTCAGTTACTTGTGAATAGGTCTATGTATATTGCATAGAAAATGTATGTATCAAAAGATACTTGTGAACGGATAAAGTAAAGAATATATCTTTAATTTATAATGTAGATTATGTAGATAAATAAATAAATAATAACTAATAACTAAAGGTATATATTCCAATAAATAATAACTAAAGGTAAACAAATAAATAAATAATAACTAACGGTATAAATATTCAATTCTTCCTTATATAATAATCTAGTAACGTAAACAAATTAACCTTTAAGCTTTTAACAAAAAAGACGACGTGTCTTAAAATAAACTTGCGTTCTACTTGCATCATCACTTGATAACTTACCTTAAAAGGTTAAAACCTAGTTATTACTGATTAAATATACTTCCTCCGTCCCACTTCAGTTGTCCAGTATTCCATTTTGGGATGTCCCAGTTCAATTGTCCATTTTCATAAATGGAAAGAAAAGAAGATATTTCATTGGTGGATCTGGAGAGAGAAGATATTTCATTGGTGGAGAAATGAAGTTAGTGGATTTCTTTAAACTATGTGTTTTTTGTCGGGTGACAATTGAACTGGAATGGAGGGAGTATCTTAGATATATTTTAGAAGATAGAGGTTTATAAAAGGAAAATAATTTTTTAACCTACCATTTAACCTACCATTCTATGATAAGGACATGTATTTTTCACTAATTCTCTCTCCATGTCATGAATCATAGATCTTCCATGTATTATTATAATAATATTTCATGCCATGAATCATAGATCTTCCACGTATCATTATAAATCATTATCCTTATAAAAATTTAGATTTTTTTGTTAGCCTAAGAGTTATACTTAATAAATAACTTCAAAAATTGTACTACATGGATGAATCGTTTGAGTTATGCTTATTTTGACATGGATGAATCATTTGTACAATGAGAATAACTAACCATTCATTAAAAATAACTTCTCTTAATCAACTACTACATGTCATGCATTAATATAATCAACCTTTAGAATTAACTAGTTTGAAAGCCCTCGCTTCGCATCGGGACTCCTTTTCAAATATAACTTATTGCGTTTAGTTCGTAAAATTATTTCGTGTTTAACGGTTATGTCAGTGAAACATAACTCGATTCCAACGAAGAGATAAAGTCCGTGAAAAAATTTAGGTTGGTTTAGTGGAGGTATTATGAAAAATAGAGAAGTTAACGTTTGACCCTCGGACATTTTAATTTTTCACTAAAGTAATTTTCGTTCCGCCCCCTGAATTTTCTAATGGTTGTCATTTTTTAGTGTGTACAACAATTGAAGCTCCATGTACAAACGTTTTAAGCATAAAATGGGTACTATTCATAACAATTTGTCTTTTATGTAATAATTAAAAAGTTTATGGTAACTTTGTAAAAAGTAAAAACTTAACGATTTATAACTTAAATAAATTAAAAGGTTAAGTGTAATTGTTAATAATAATAAATGTTTGTGGTTACTTTTTAAAAATTAGAAATTTTATGGTTACTTTTTAAAAAGTTGAGTGTTAATTTTTAATAATAATAAAAATTTGTAGATAGTTTTTAAAAATTAGATAGTTTGTGGTAAGTTTATAAAAAATAAAAAGTTTATGTTCTAAAAATTAAAAGGTTGAGTTTTAATTTTTAATAATAATAAAAGGTTGTATATAGTTTTTAAAAAATAGAAAGTTTGTGGTATTTTTGTAAAAAAATAAAAAGTTCACTATTTATAGAAGGGATGTCATTTAGATATATAGATAAATAATAGAAGATTTCAAAAATTGAAAATTGTTATAATTTAAGAGTTTATAACTACTTTTAGTGGTCTGACTCTTGGCTATGGACTACTGATATTAAAGAGAAAAGAGGGAGTAATAAATCTTATTGAAGTGAATGGTGCCAAAACTGATTACATTCGATCCTATATTTATATTATAAATTTTACTGTGCCATATTCTATTCCTATGCATGCGTAAGTTCTGTATACAAAATTGACATCCACATAGCCACCTTATCTTGACTTTGTGGTATCATAACACTCCCCCTTGGATGACAATTTTATTAGAGTGCAACTAGTACTGCCTCGTTAAAAACTTTGCTAAAGAAAATCCAGTGGGAAAAAAAACTTTAGCTAAGGGAAAAAAGAGTGCAGCATAGAGTTGACTCCCCCTCAAGTAGACATCATTGAGCTTTTACATCTTTTGAACATGCCTCATTCCAATATTGTGAGTATGCGTTCTGAAAATAGCAGTTGGAAGTGCTTTGGTGAAAAGATCAACAGAGCTTTTGCTGGATTGAACATATCTCATTTCAATCTGGTTGTCCTTAATGAGATCTTGAGTGTATGAGAAGAATCTAGGAGGTATGTGTTTTGTTCGGTCACTTTTAATATACCCTTCTTTCATCTGTGCTATGCAAGCTGCATTATCTTCATAGATAGTTGTTGGGCTTTTATCGCGTTCTATGCCACAAGAATCAGTAATGAGTTGTGTCATTGATCTCAACCAAAAACATTCCCGAGTAGCTTCATGTAATGCAATCACTTCGGCATGATTTGATGATATTGCAACAAGTGTTTGTTTTTGAGAACGCCATGATATTACAGTACCTCCATTTAGGAATACATATCCATTTTGAGATTTAGCTTTATGTGGATCAGATAAATAACCTGCATCTACATAACCAACCAAATCTTGTTTTGATTCATTAGAATAAAATAATCCTAAATCAGTAGTTCCTCGAAGGTATCAAAATATGTGTTTGATCTCATTCTAGTGTCTTTTGGTAGGAGATGAGCTGAACCTTGCCAACAAATTAACTGCAAAAGAAATGTCAGGTCTTGTACAATTTATAAAATACATAAGAGCTCCAATTGCACTAAGATATGGCACTTCTGGTCCCAGAATATCTTCATGATCTTCACAGGGACGAAATGGATCAGTGTCAACATTAAGTGATCTAACAACCATAGGAGTACTTAATGGTTTTGCCTTGTGCATATTGAAACGTTTTAAAATCTTTTTTGTATAATTTGTTTGATGTACAAGTAAACCATTAGGCATATGCTTAATTTGCAAACCAAGGCAATACTTGGTTTTTCCGAGATTTTTCATTTCAAATTCTTTCTTTAGAATTTGAATGGCTTCATGGATCTCTTTATTTATACCTATGATGTTAAGATCATCGACATAAACAGCTATGATCACATATCCGGATATAGTTTTCTTAATGAATACACATGGGCAAATAAGATTATTTGTATACCCTTTGCTTATCAAGTAATCACTTAATCTCTTATACCACATGCGACCCGATTGTTTCAACCCATATAAAGACCTTTGTATTTTGATTGAGTACATTTCTTTGGGTTTTGCATTGGATGCTTCTGATACCTTAAATCCTTCAGGTATCTTCATATATATATATATCACTATCAAGTGATCCATATAGATAAGCAGTCACAACATCCATGAGATGCATTTCTAAATTTCTAGAAACTGCCAGACTGATTAAGTATCTAAAAGTAATTGCATCCATAACAGGAGAATAAGTTTCTTCATAATCAATTCCTGGTCTTTGAGAAAAACCTTGAGCTACAAGTCTAGCTTTATACCTTGCAACTTCATTTTTCTCATTTCTTTTTCGTACAAAAATCCATCTATATCCTACTGGTTTCACATCTTTAGGTGTGAGAACGATAGATCTGAAAACTTTTCTTTTATTGAGCGATTCAAATTTAGCTCGTATTGCTCCTTTCCAATGATCCCAATCATATCTATTTTGACATTCCATGACAGATTTTGGTTCTGGATCATCATCATCATTCATGATGTCATATGCAACATTATATGAAAATATCTCATCAAGATTTTTCATTTCATTTCGGTTCCATAATATTTTTGAATGTGCATAATTGATTGAAAATTCCGTATTGACATCATCAATCTCCTCTGCAGAAGGAGTATTGATTTGTGGTTCTTCTTGAACACTTTCTTTTATCTCATTATCAGCTGATTTTCTTTTTCGAGGATTTTTATCTTTGGAACCAATTGGTCTCCTACGTTTCTGGCGTGGCAAAGACTCAAGAGCGACATTATTTCCAGCTTTTGGAATTTCAATTCGAGCTGGAGCATTTGCTGCTGGTATATATGATTTAGTTGTAGTGACCTGAACTTTTCTATGTTTATATATATTAATTGAGATTGATATTTACATGATTAAATGTTTCCAACATGTTAAGAAATCAAACTTGTTAAGACTTGATTAATTGAAATATGTTTCATATAGACAATTGACCACCCAAGTTGACCGGTGATTCACGAACGTTAAAACTTGTAAAAACTATATGATGACATATATATGGATATATATATATATAGTTAACATGATACTATGATAAGTAAACATATCATTAAGTATATTAACAATGAACTACATATGTAAAAACAAGACTACTAACTTAATGATTTTTAAACGAGACATATATGTAACGATTATCGTTGTAAAGACATTTAAGGTATATATATCATATTAAAAGATATTCATACATGATAATATCATGATAATATAATAATTTAAAATCTCATTTGATATTATAAACATTGGGTTAACAACATTTAACAAGATCGTTAACCTAAAGGTTTCAAAACAACACTTACATGTAACGACTAACGATGACTTAACGACTCAGTTAAAATGTATATACATGTAGTGTTTTAATATGTATTTATACACTTTTGAAAGACTTCAATACACTTATCAAAATACTTCTACTTAACAAAAATTCGTACAATTACATCCTCGTTCAGTTTCATCAACAATTCTACTCGTATGCACCCGTATTCGTACTCGTACAATACACAGCTTTTAGATGTATGTGCTATTGGTATATACACTCCAATGATCAGCTCTTAGCAGCCCATGTGAGTCACCTAACACATGTGGGAACCATCATTTGGCAACTAGCATGAAATATCTCATAAAATTACAAAAATATGAGTAATCATTCATGACTTATTTACATGAAAACAAAATTACATATCCTTTATATCTAATCCATACACCAACGACCAAAAACACCTACAAACACTTTCATTCTTCAATTTTATTCATCTAATTGATCTCTCTCAAGTTCTATCTTCAAGTTCTAAGTGTTCTTCATAAATTCTACAAGTTCTAGTTACATAAAATCAAGAATACTTTCAAGTTTGCTAGCTCACTTCCAATCTTGTAAGGTGATCATCCAACCTCAAGAAATCTTTGTTTCTTACAGTAGGTTATCATTCTAATACAAGGTAATAATCATATTCAAACTTTGGTTCAATTTCTATAACTATAACAATCTTATTTCAAGTGATGATCTTACTTGAACTTGTTTTCGTGTCATGATTCTGCTTCAAGAACTTCGAGCCATCCAAGGATCCGTTGAAGCTAGATCCATTTTTCTCTTTTCCAGTAGGTTTATCCAAGGAACTTAAGGTAGTAATGATGTTCATAACATCATTCGATTCATACATATAAAGCTATCTTATTCGAAGGTTTAAACTTGTAATCACTAGAACATAGTTTAGTTAATTCTAAACTTGTTCGCAAACAAAAGTTAATCCTTCTAACTTGACTTTTAAAATCAACTAAACACATGTTCTATATCTATATTATATGCTAACTTAATGATTTAAAACCTGGAAACACGAAAAACACCGTAAAACAGGATTTACGCCGTCGTAGTAACACCGCGGGCTGTTTTGGGTTAGTTAATTAAAAACTATGATAAACTTTGATTTAAAAGTTGTTATTCTGGGAAAATGATTTTTATTATGAACATGAAACTATATCCAAAAATTATGGTTAAACTCAAAGTGGAAGTATGTTTTCTAAAATGGTCATCTAGACGTCGTTCTTTCGACTGAAATGACTACCTTTACAAAAACGACTTGTAACTTATTTTTCCGTCTATAAAACTATAATTTTTCTGTTTAGATTCATAAAATAGAGTTCAATACGAAACCATAGCAATTTGATTCACTCAAAACGGATTTAAAATGAAGAAGTTATGGGTAAAACAAGATTGGATAATTTTTCTCATTTTAGCTACGTGAAAATTGGTAACAAATCTATTCCAACCATAACTTAATCAACTTGTATTGTATATTATGTAATCTTGAGATACCATAGACACGTATACAAAATATATATAGTTTGAGTTGTGATCAATACTGAGATACGTATACACTGGGTCGTGGATTGATTCAAGATAATATTTATCGATTTATTTCTGTATATCTAACTGTGGACAACTAGTTGTAGGTTACTAACGAGGACAGCTGACTTAATAAACTTAAAACATCAAAATATATTAAAAGTGTTGTAAATATATTTTGAACATACTTTGATATATATGTATATATTGTTATAGGTTCGTGAATCAACCAGTGGCCAAGTCTTACTTCCCGACGAAGTAAAAATCTGTGAAAGTGAGTTATAGTCCTACTTTTAAAATCTAATATTTTTGGGATGAGAATACATGCAGGTTTTATAAATGTTTTACAAAATAGACACAAGTACGTGAAACTACATTCTATGGTTGAATTATCGAAATCGAATATGCCCCTTTTTATTAAGTCTGGTAATCTAAGAATTAGGGAACAGACACCCTAATTGACGCGAATCCTAAAGATAGATCTATCGGGCCCAACAAGCCCCATCCAAAGTACCGGATGCTTTAGTACTTTGAAATTTATATCATATCCGAAGGGTGTCCCGGAATGATGGGGATATTCTTATATATGCATCTTGTTAATGTCGGTTACCAGGTGTTCACCATATGAATGATTTTTATCTCTATGTATGGGATGTGTATTGAAATATGAAATCTTGTGGTCTATTGTTACGATTTGATATATATAGGTTAAACCTATAACTCACCAACATTTTTGTTGACGTTTAAAGCATGTTTATTCTCAGGTGAATACTAAGAGCTTCCGCTGTTGCATACTAAAATAAGGACAAGATTTGGAGTCCATGCTTGTATGATATTGTGTAAAAACTGCATTCAAGAAACTGATTTCGATGTAACATATTTGTATTGTAAACCATTATGTAATGGTCGTGTGTAAACATGATATTTTAGATTATCATTATTTGATAATCTACGTAAAGCTTTTTAAACCTTTATTTATGAAATAAAGGTTATGGTTTGTTTTTAAAAATGAATGCAGTCTTTGAAAAACGTCTCATATAGAGGTCAAAACCTCGCAACGAAATCAATTAATATGGAACGTTTTTAATCAATAAGAACGGGACATTTCAGTTGGTATCCGAGCGTTGGTCTTAGAGAACCAGAATTTTGCATTAGTGTGTCTTATCGAGTTTGTTAGGATGCATTAGTGAGTCTGGACTTCGACCGTGTTTACTTGAAAAATGATTGCTTAACAAATTTTGTTGGAAACTATATATTTTTAACATGTGAATATTATGTGATATATTAATCTCTTAACGCGTTTGATATTATGTGATAGATGTCTATCTCTAGAACAAGTCCCATTGACTCACCTAATAATAATGAAGAGTCAAATATAAATTGGAATGATTCGTGGACTGATTCACAAGTTCCGGAAGAGGAACCGGAAGAAGAGTCGGAACCGGAAGAAGAATCGGAACCGGAAGAAGAATCGGAACCGGTGGGGGAAATAATAAAACGGTTAAGTAAAAGAAAATCCTCAACCAACCGACCAAAGTTAATTATGGTCAATGGTGTTTCCGCCAAGGAAGCAAAATATTGGGAGGATTACCAATTCTACGATGAATCGGATTCCGACGAGAATTCCGATGATGTTATAGAAATTACCCCAACTGAATTTAAAAAGGTAAAAGAAAATAATAAGGGAAAGGGCATAAAAATAGAGAAATCTAATTCCAACCCCGATGAACTTTATATGTATCGTCAACCCCCGAAGTCCTTAAGTTGTAACAATGACCCGGGAACCTTTAAACCACCAGGTTTTTCTAAACCAATGTGGAAAACGACGGCTCGTATTAGGGGAACATCATATGTCCCTAGAAACTTGGCAAAATGAACCAAAACCGAAGAAGAAGAAACAAGCGAGTCGGAATAAGATAGTTTTATTCGTGTGGTGTAATATATGTAATATAGTGTGCTTATGCTTTATGATATATGTAAAAATTGCTTGTATTAATAAGTATTTTTTTTATGAATCTAACTCTTGTCTATTTTACAGTATAAAAACACAAAATGGATAGACAACCCAATATTTTAAGAGACCTACCTGGAGACATGATTGATGAAATCTTGTCTAGAGTCGGTCAGAATTCTTCGGCACAACTATTTAAGGCGAGATCAGTTTGTAAGACATTCGAAGAACGTTCCAAGAATGCCTTGGTTTATAAAAGGCTTTCGTTTGAAAGATGGGGGGGAACCCAAATGCTATTTTACGCAATGGGTTAAGAAATTATTTTGACTCAATATATCCGAATATTGGACTTCGTGATTTAGAAAAAGTGGCTAACATGCAACATAAAGAAGCATGTTATGCTTATGGATTAGTAATGTTCGCTTCTCACCAAAGTGAGAACAAGAACATCGGGCTACAACTATTAAACAAAACGTTTCCACAAGTGACGGAGTCGGTAATTGGGGTAAGAAATGAGGTTTTTAGATTGTTACGGGACTGTTGGATATTACGTAACCCTCGTCCCTTTGACGACGTTACAACACGCTGTCTTATCAACGGCCATAACGGTTATGTTCCACAAGACCAAGGATGGGAAGTAATCCTAGTAAAACCAGAATGCATGACTTGTTTCTGGACGTATGAATTACGTGTCTTTATTGCCTTTGCTGAACGACTTGTGTACTAGCTATAATTATCTTCACAACCATCTTGTATCAAATTTATTGTGTGCTATATTTCATGCTATATGTAAAATAAGCGGTATTGTAAGTTTGTAAAATATTGTATAAAAGTTTGAACGCGAAATATTTTTATAATCAGTTTTTCATATAGAATTGTAGTAGTTGAATTGTATATTAGCTACTAAGTATGAACTTAACGGGTAGGTACTACCCGAATTTAAACTTATAAAACGCTAATATGAAGAAAAAGCTTTTATAAATGAGTTCATATTATGCTACGAAATACTATTAACTACTCTTAATATTCTGTATGATTAACTTGTTCCATTTGACTATTTTGAAGGAAATGGCACCGACTACTCGACACACCGTGAATATGAATGAAGAGGAATTCCGTACTTTTCTAGCTTCAAACATAGCAGCAGTACAGGCTGCGCTACATACCAACAATAACCTTGGATCTAGCAGTACAGGAAATCGTGTAGGATGCACCTACAAAGAATTCACTGCCTGCAAACCTTTGGAATTTGATGGAACTGAAGGACCGATCGGATTGAAACGGTGGACCGAGAAGGTCGAATCGGTGTTTGCCATAAGTAAGTGTACTGAAGAGGACAAAGTAAAGTACGCTACGCATACCTTCACAGGTTCTGCGTTAACATGGTGGAATACCTATCTAGAGCAAGTGGGACAAGACGATGCGTACGCACTACCGTGGTCAGCATTCAAGCACTTGATGAACGAGAAGTACCGTCCCAGAACCGAGGTCAATAAGCTCATGACAGAACTTAGAGGGTTACGAACCCAAGGATTTGATATTACCACGTACGAAAGACGATTCACAGAATTGTGCCTATTGTGTCCGGGAGCATTCGAAGATGAGGAAGAGAAGATCGATGCGTTTGTGAAAGGATTACCGGAAAGAATCCAAGAAGATATAAGTTCACACGAGCCCGCCTCCATACAACAGGCATGTAGAATGGCTCACAAACTAGTGAACCAGATTGAAGAAAGAATTAAAGAACAGACTGCTGAAGAGGCCAATGTGAAGCAAGTCAAAAGAAAGTGGGAGGAAAACGGTGATAAGAATCACCAATACAACAACAACAGCAATTACAATAATAATCGCAAAAATTATCCCAACAATCGCAACATCAATCGCAACTACAACAAACGGCCCAACAACAACAACAACAACAACAACAGCAACTACAACAATCATCCCAACAACAATAATAACCGCAACAACAACAACAATCAGAAGCAGCTATGCCAAAGGTGTGAAAAGTATCACTCGGGGTTCTGCAACAAATTTTGCAACAAGTGTAAAAGAAATGGTCATAGCGCGGCGAAGTGTGAGGTCTACGGACCAGGGGTTAATAGAACGAAAGGAACAAATGGTGTCGGAATGAGTAATGGCGGAGCAAGTAGTGTCGGAGCAAGTTATGCCAATGTAGTTTGTTATAAATGTGGAAAACTGGGCCACATTATTAGAAATTTCCCGAACCAGGAGAACACGAATGGACAAGGCCGCGGAAGAGTTTTCAATATTAATGCAGCAGAGGCACAGGAAGACCTGGAGCTTGTTACGGGTACGTTTCTTATTGACAATAAATCTGCTTACGTTTTATTTGATTCGGGTGCGGATAGAAGCTATATGAGTAGAGATTTTTGTGCTAAATTAAGTTGTCCATTGACGCCTTTGGATAGTAAAATTTTACTCGAATTAGCAAATGGTAAATTAATTTCAGCAGATAATATATGTCGGAATCGAGAAATTAAACTGGTTAGCGAAACATTTAAGATTGATTTGATACCAGTAGAGTTAGGGAGTTTTGATGTGATAATCGGTATGGACTGGTTGAAAGAAGTGAAAGCAGAGATCGTTTGTTACAAAAATGCAATTCGCATTATACGAGAAAAAGGAAAACCCTTAATGGTGTACGGAGAAAAGGGCAACACGAAGCTACATCTTATTAGTAATTTGAAGGCACAAAAACTAATAAGAAAAGGTTGCTATGCTGTTCTAGCACACGTCGAGAAAGTACAAACTGAAGAAAAGAGCATCAATGATGTTCCCGTCGCAAAAGAATTTCCTGATGTATTTCCGAAAGAATTACCGGGATTACCCCCACATCGATCCGTTGAATTTCAAATAGATCTTGTACCAGGAGCTGCACCAATAGCTCGTGCTCCTTACAGACTCGCACCCAGCGAGATGAAAGAACTGCAAAGCCAATTACAAGAACTTTTAGAGCGTGGTTTCATTCGACCAAGCACATCACCGTGGGGAGCTCCTGTTTTGTTTGTCAAGAAGAAAGATGGTACATTCAGGTTGTGTATCGACTACCGAGAGTTGAACAAACTTACCATCAAGAACCGCTACCCACTACCGAGAATCGACGACTTATTTGATCAACTACAAGGCTCGTCTGTTTATTCAAAGATTGACTTACGTTCCGGGTATCATCAAATGCGGGTGAAAGAAGATGATATTCCAAAGACTGCTTTCAGAACACGTTAAGGTCATTACGAGTTTATGGTCATGCCATTTGGTTTAACTAATGCACCAGCTGTATTCATGGACCTTATGAACCGAGTGTGTGGACCATACCTTGACAAGTTTGTCATTGTTTTCATTGATGACATACTTATTTACTCAAAAAATGACCAAGAACACGGTGAACATTTGAGAAAGGTGTTAGAAGTATTGAGGAAGGAAGAATTGTACGCTAAGTTTTCAAAGTGTGCATTTTGGTTGGAAGAAGTTCAATTCCTCGGTCACATAGTGAACAAAGAAGGTATTAAGGTGGATCCGGCAAAGATAGAAACTGTTGAAAAGTGGGAAACCCCGAAAACTCCGAAACACATACGCCAGTTTTTAGGACTAGCTGGTTACTACAGAAGGTTCATCCAAGACTTTTCCAGAATAGCAAAACTCTTGACTGCATTAACGCATAAAGGGAAGAAATTTGAATGGAATGATGAACAAGAGAAAGCGTTTCAGTTATTGAAGAAAAAGCTAACTACGGCACCTATATTGTCATTGCCTGAAGGGAATGATGATTTTGTGATTTATTGTGACGCATCAAAGCAAGGTCTCGGTTGTGTATTAATGCAACGAACAAAGGTGATTGCTTATGCGTCTAGACAATTGAAGATTCACGAACAAAATTATACGACGCATGATTTGGAATTAGGCGCGGTTGTTTTTGCATTAAAGACTTGGAGGCACTACTTATATGGGGTCAAAAGTATTATATATACCGACCACAAAAGTCTTCAACACATATTTAATCAGAAACAACTGAATATGAGGCAGCGTAGGTGGATTGAATTATTGAATGATTACGACTTTGAGATTCGTTACCACCCGGGGAAGGCAAATGTGGTAGCCGATGCCTTGAGCAGGAAGGACAGAGAACCCATTCGAGTAAAATCTATGAATATAATGATTCATAATAACATTACTACTCAAATAAAGGAGGCGCAACAAGGAGTTTTAAAAGAGGGAAATTTAAAGGATGAAATACCCAAAGGATCGGAGAAGCATCTTAATATTCGGGAAGACGGAACCCGGTATAGGGCTGAAAGGATTTGGGTACCAAAATTTGGAGATATGAGAGAAATGGTACTTAGAGAAGCTCATAAAACCAGATACTCAATACATCCTGGAACGGGGAAGATGTACAAGGATCTCAAGAAACATTTTTGGTGTCCGTGTATGAAAGCCGATGTTGCTAAATACGTAGGAGAATGTTTGACGTGTTCTAAGGTCAAAGCTGAGCATCAGAAACCATCAGGTCTACTTCAACAACCCGAAATCCCGGAATGGAAATGGGAAAACATTACCATGGATTTCATCACTAAATTGCCAAGGACTGCAAGTGGTTTTGATACTATTTGGGTAATAGTTGATCGTCTCACCAAATCAGCACACTTCTTGCCAATAAGAGAAGATGACAAGATGGAGAAGTTAGCACGACTGTATTTGAAGGAAGTCATCTCCAGACATGGAATACCAATCTCTATTATCTCTGATAGGGATGGCAGATTTATTTCAAGATTCTGGCAGACATTACAGCAAGCATTAGGAACTCGTCTAGACATGAGTACTGCCTATCATCCACAAACTGATGGGCAGAGCGAAAGGACGATACAAACGCTTGAAGACATGCTACGAGCATGTGTTATTGATTTCGGAAACAGTTGGGATCGACATCTACCATTAGCAGAATTTTCCTACAACAACAGCTACCATTCAAGCATTGAGATGGCACCGTTTGAAGCACTTTATGGTAAAAAGTGCAGGTCTCCGATTTGTTGGAGTGAAGTGGGGGATAGACAGATTACGGGTCCGGAGATTATACAAGAAAGTACCGAGAAGATCATCCAAATTCAACAACGGTTGAAAACCGCCCAAAGTCGACAAAAGAGCTACGCTGACATTAAAAGAAAAGATATAGAATTTGAAATTGGAGAGATGGTCATGCTTAAAGTTGCACCTTGGAAAGGCGTTGTTCGATTTGGTAAACGAGGGAAATTAAATCCAAGGTATATTGGACCATTCAAGATTATTGATCGTGTCGGACCAGTAGCTTACCGACTTGAGTTACCTCAACAACTCGCGGCTGTACATAACACTTTCCAAGTCTCGAATTTGAAGAAATGTTTTGCTAAAGAAGATCTCACTATTCCGTTAGATGAAATCCAAACCAACGAAAAACTTCAATTCATCAAAGAACCCATCGAAATAATGGATCGTGAGGTTAAAAGACTTAAGCAAAACAAGATACCAATTGTTAAGGTTCGATAGAATGCTCGTAGAGGACCCGAGTTCACCTGGGAGCATGAAGATCAGATGAAGAAGAAATACCCGCATCTATTTCCAGAAGATTCGTCAACACCTTCAACAGCTTAAAATTTCGGGACGAAATTTATTTAACGGGTAGGTACTGTAGTGACCTGAACTTTTCCATGTTTATATATATTAATTGAGATTGATATTTACATGATTAAATGTTTCCAACATGTTAAGAAATCAAACTTGTTAAGACTTGATTAATTGAAATATGTTTCATATAGACAATTGACCACCCAAGTTGACCGGTGATTCACGAACGTTAAAACTTGTAAAAACTATATGATGACATATATATGGATATATATATATAGTTAACATGATACTATGATAAGTAAGCATATCATTAAGTATATTAACAATGAACTACATATGTAAAAACAAGACTACTAACTTAATGATTTTTAAACGAGACATATATGTAACGATTATCGTTGTAAAGACATTTAAGGTATATATATCATATTAAGAGATATTCATACATGATAATATCATGATAATATAATAATTTAAAATCTCATTTGATATTATAAACATTGGGTTAACAACATTTAACAAGATCGTTAACCTAAAGGTTTCAAAACAACACTTACATGTAACGACTAACGATGACTTAACGACTCAGTTAAAATGTATATACATGTAGTGTTTTAATATGTATTTATACACTTTTGAAAGACTTCAATACACTTATCAAAATACTTCTACTTAACAAAAATTCTTACAATTACATCCTCGTTCAGTTTCATCAACAATTCTACTCGTATGCACCCGTATTCGTACTCGTACAATACACAGCTTTTAGATGTATGTGCTATTGGTATATACACTCCAATGATCAGCTCTTAGCAGCCCATGTGAGTCACCTAACACATGTGGGAACCATCATTTGGCAACTAGCATGAAATATCTCATAAAATTACAAAAATATGAGTAATCATTCATGACTTATTTACATGAAAACAAAATTACATATCCTTTATATCTAATCCATACACCAACGAACAAAAACACCTACAAACACTTTCATTCTTCAATTTTATTCATCTAATTGATCTCTCTCAAGTTCTATCTTCAAGTTCTAAGTGTTCTTCATAAATTCTACAAGTTCTAGTTACATAAAATCAAGAATACTTTCAAGTTTGCTAGCTCACTTCCAATCTTGTAAGGTGATCATCCAACCTCAAGAAATCTTTGTTTCTTACAGTAGGTTATCATTCTAATACAAGGTAATAATCATATTCAAACTTTGGTTCAATTTCTATAACTATAACAATCTTATTTCAAGTGATGATCTTACTTGAACTTGTTTTCGTGTCATGATTCTGCTTCAAGAACTTCGAGCCATCCAAGGATCCGTTGAAGCTAGATCCATTTTTCTCTTTTCCAGTAGGTTTATCCAAGGAACTTAAGGTAGTAATGATGTTCATAACATCATTCGATTCATACATATAAAGCTATCTTATTCGAAGGTTTAAACTTGTAATCACTAGAACATAGTTTAGTTAATTCTAAACTTGTTCGCAAACAAAAGTTAATCCTTCTAACTTGACTTTTAAAATCAACTAAACACATGTTCTATATCTATATTATATGCTAACTTAATGATTTAAAACCTGGAAACACGAAAAACACCGTAAAACCGGATTTACGCCGTCGTAGTAACACCGCGGGCTGTTTTGAAATGTCCCGTTCTTATTGATTAAAAACGTTCCATATTAATTGATTTCGTTGCGAGGTTTTGACCTCTATATGAGACGTTTTTCAAAGACTGCATTCATTTTTAAAACAAACCATAACCTTTATTTCATAAATAAAGGTTTAATAAGCTTTACGTTGATTATCAAATAATGATAATCTAAAATATCCTGTTTACACACGACCATTACATAATGGTTTACAATACAAATATGTTACATCGAAATCAGTTTCTTGAATGCAGTTTTTACACAATATCATACAAACATGGACTCCAAATCTTGTCCTTATTTTAGTATGCAACAGCGGAAGCTCTTAATATTCACCTGAGAATAAACATGCTTTAAACGTCAACAAAAATGTTGGTGAGTTATAGGTTTAACCTATATATATCAAATCGTAACAATAGACCACAAGATTTCATATTTCAATACACATCCCATACATAGAGATAAAAATCATTCATATGGTGAACACCTGGTAACCGACAATAACAAGATGCATATATAAGAATATCCCCATCATTCCGGGACACCCTTCGGATATGATATAAATTTCGAAGTACTAAAGCATCCGGTACTTTGGATGGGGTTTGTTAGGCCCAATAGATCTATCTTTAGGATTCGCGTCAATTAGGGTGTCTGTTCCCTAATTCTTAGATTACCAGACTTAATAAAAAGGGGCATATTCGATTTCGATAATTCAACCATAGAATGTAGTTTCACGTACTTGTGTCTATTTTGTAAATCATTTATAAAACCTGCATGTATTCTCATCCCAAAAATATTAGATTTTAAAAGTGGGACTATAACTCACTTTCACAGATTTTTACTTCGTCGGGAAGTAAGACTTGGCCACTTCCCGACGAAGTAAAAATCTGTGAAAGTGAGTTATAGTCCCACTTTTAAAATCTAATATTTTTGGGATGAGAATACATGCAGGTTTTATAAATGATTTACAAAATAGACACAAGTACGTGAAACTACATTCTATGGTTGAATTATCGAAATCGAATATGCCCCTTTTTATTAAGTCTGGTAATCTAAGAATTAGGGAACAGACACCCTAATTGACGCGAATCCTAAAGATAGATCTATTGGGCCTAACAAACCCCATCCAAAGTACCGGATGCTTTAGTACTTCGAAATTTATATCATATCCGAAGGGTGTCCCGGAATGATGGGGATATTCTTATATATGCATCTTGTTATTGTCGGTTACCAGGTGTTCACCATATGAATGATTTTTATCTCTATGTATGGGATGTGTATTGAAATATGAAATCTTGTGGTCTATTGTTACGATTTGATATATATAGGTTAAACCTATAACTCACCAACATTTTTGTTGACGTTTAAAGCATGTTTATTCTCAGGTGAATATTAAGAGCTTCCGCTGTTGCATACTAAAATAAGGACAAGATTTGGAGTCCATGTTTGTATGATATTGTGTAAAAACTGCATTCAAGAAACTGATTTCGATGTAACATATTTGTATTGTAAACCATTATGTAATGGTCGTGTGTAAACAGGATATTTTAGATTATCATTATTTGATAATCTACGTAAAGCTTATTAAACCTTTATTTATGAAATAAAGGTTATGGTTTGTTTTAAAAATGAATGCAGTCTTTGAAAAACATCTCATATAGAGGTCAAAACCTCGCAACGAAATCAATTAATATGGAACGTTTTTAATCAATAAGAACGGGACATTTCAAAACAGCCCGCGGTGTTACTACGACGGCGTAAATCCGGTTTTACGGTGTTTTTCGTGTTTCCAGGTTTTAAATCATTAAGTTAGCATATAATATAGATATAGAACATGTGTTTAGTTGATTTTAAAAGTCAAGTTAGAAGGATTAACTTTTGTTTGCGAACAAGTTTAGAATTAACTAAACTATGTTCTAGTGATTACAAGTTTAAACCTTCGAATAAGATAGCTTTATATGTATGAATCGAATGATGTTATGAACATCATTACTACCTTAAGTTCCTTGGATAAACCTACTGGAAAAGAGAAAAATGGATCTAGCTTCAACGGATCCTTGGATGGCTCGAAGTTCTTGAAGCAGAATCATGACACGAAAACAAGTTCAAGTAAGATCATCACTTGAAATAAGATTGTTATAGTTATAGAAATTGAACCAAAGTTTGAATATGATTATTACCTTGTATTAGAATGATAACCTACTGTAAGAAACAAAGATTTCTTGAGGTTGGATGATCACCTTACAAGATTGGAAGTGAGCTAGCAAACTTGAAAGTATTCTTGATTTTATGTAACTAGAACTTGTAGAATTTATGAAGAACACTTAGAACTTGAAGATAGAACTTGAGAGAGATCAATTAGATGAATAAAATTGAAGAATGAAAGTGTTTGTAGGTGTTTTTGTTCGTTGGTGTATGGATTAGATATAAAGGATATGTAATTTTGTTTTCATGTAAATAAGTCATGAATGATTACTCATATTTTTGTAATTTTATGAGATATTTCATGCTAGTTGCCAAATGATGGTTCCCACATGTGTTAGGTGACTCACATGGGCTGCTAAGAGCTGATCATTGGAGTGTATATACCAATAGCACATACATCTAAAAGCTGTGTATTGTACGAGTACGAATAAGGGTGCATACGAGTAGAATTGTTGATGAAACTGAACGAGGATGTAATTGTAAGAATTTTTGTTAAGTAGAAGTATTTTGATAAGTGTATTGAAGTCTTTCAAAAGTGTATAAATACATATTAAAACACTACATGTATATACATTTTAACTGAGTCGTTAAGTCATCGTTAGTCGTTACATGTAAGTGTTGTTTTGAAACCTTTAGGTTAACGATCTTGTTAAATGTTGTTAACCCAATGTTTATAATATCAAATGAGATTTTAAATTATTATATTATCATGATATTATCATGTATGAATATCTCTTAATATGATATATATACCTTAAATGTCTTTACAACGATAATCGTTACATATATGTCTCGTTTAAAAATCATTAAGTTAGTAGTCTTGTTTTTACATATGTAGTTCATTGTTAATATACTTAATGATATGTTTACTTATCATAGTATCATGTTAACTATATATATATATCCATATATATGTCATCATATAGTTTTTACAAGTTTTAACGTTCGTGAATCACCGATCAACTTGGGTGGTTAATTGTCTATATGAAACATATTTCAATTAATCAAGTCTTAACAAGTTTGATTGCTTAACATGTTGGAAACATTTAATCATGTAAATATCAATCTCAATTAATATATATAAACATGGAAAAGTTCGGGTCACTACAGTACCTACCCGTTAAATAAATTTCGTCCCGAAATTTTAAGCTGTTGAAGGTGTTGACGAATCTTCTGGAAATAGATGCGGGTATTTCTTCTTCATCTGATCTTCACGCTCCCAGGTGAACTCGGGTCCTCTACGAGCATTCCATCGAACCTTAACAATTGGTATCTTGTTTTGCTTAAGTCTTTTAACCTCACGATCCATTATTTCGACGGGTTCTTCGATGAATTGAAGTTTTTCGTTGATTTGGATTTCATCTAACGGAATAGTGAGATCTTCTTTAGCAAAACATTTCTTTAAATTCGAGACGTGGAAAGTGTTATGTACAGCCGCGAGTTGTTGAGGTAACTCAAGTCGGTAAGCTACTGGTCCGACACGATCAATAATCTTGAATGGTCCAATATACCTTGGATTTAATTTCCCTCGTTTACCAAATCGAACAACGCCTTTCCAAGGTGCAACTTTAAGCATGACCATCTCTCCAATTTCAAATTCTATATCTTTTCTTTTAATGTCAGCGTAGCTCTTTTGTCGACTTTGGGCGGTTTTCAACCGTTGTTGAATTTGGATGATCTTCTCGGTAGTTTCTTGTATAATCTCCGGACCCGTAATCTGTCTATCCCCCACTTCACTCCAACAAATCGGAGACCTGCACTTTCTACCATAAAGTGCTTCAAACGGCGCCATCTCAATGCTTGAATGGTAGCTGTTGTTGTAGGAAAATTCTGCTAACGGTAGATGTCGATCCCAACTGTTTCCGAAATCAATAACACATGTTCGTAGCATGTCTTCAAGCGTTTGTACCGTCCTTTCGCTCTGCCCATCAGTTTGTGGATGATAGGCAGTACTCATGTCTAGACGAGTTCCTAATGCTTGCTGCAATGTCTGCCAGAATCTTGAAATAAATCTGCCATCCCTATCAGAGATAATAGAGATTGGTATTCCATGTCTGGAGACGACTTCCTTCAAATACAGTCGTGCTAACTTCTCCATCTTATCATCTTCTCTTATTGGCAGGAAGTGTGCTGATTTGGTGAGACGATCAACTATTACCCAAATAGTATCAAAACCACTTGCAGTCCTTGGCAATTTAGTGATGAAATCCATGGTAATGTTTTCCCATTTCCATTCCGGGATTTCGGGTTGTTGAAGTAGACCTGATGGTTTCTGATGCTCAGCTTTGACCTTAGAACACGTCAAACATTCTCCTACATATTTAGCAACATCGGCTTTCATACCCGGCCACCAA
Organism: Rutidosis leptorrhynchoides; assembly: GCF_046630445.1. Classification (NCBI taxonomy): domain Eukaryota; kingdom Viridiplantae; phylum Streptophyta; class Magnoliopsida; order Asterales; family Asteraceae; genus Rutidosis; species Rutidosis leptorrhynchoides. The sequence goes on from NC_092339.1 coordinate 352,240,648, forward strand.
AAATGTTTCTTGAGATCCTTGTACATCTTCCCCGTTCCAGGATGTATTGAGTATCTGGTTTTATGAGCTTCTCTAAGTACCATTTCTCTCATATCTCCAAATTTTGGTACCCAAATCCTTTCAGCCCTATACCGGGTTCCGTCTTCCCGAATATTAAGATGCTTCTCCGATCCTTTGGGTATTTCATCCTTTAAATTTCCCTCTTTTAAAACTCCTTGTTGCGCCTCCTTTATTTGAGTAGTAATGTTATTATGAATCATTATATTCATAGATTTTACTCGAATGGGTTCTCTGTCCTTCCTGCTCAAGGCATCGGCTACCACATTTGCCTTCCCCGGGTGGTAACGAATCTCAAAGTCGTAATCATTCAATAATTCAATCCACCTACGCTGCCTCATATTCAGTTGTTTCTGATTAAATATGTGTTGAAGACTTTTGTGGTCGGTATATATAATACTTTTGACCCCATATAAGTAGTGCCTCCAAGTCTTTAATGCAAAAACAACCGCGCCTAATTCCAAATCATGCGTCGTATAATTTTGTTCGTGAATCTTCAATTGTCTAGACGCATAAGCAATCACCTTCGTTCGTTGCATTAATACACAACCGAGACCTTGCTTTGATGCATCACAATAAATCACAAAATCATCATTCCCTTCAGGCAATGACAATATAGGTGCCGTAGTTAGCTTTTTCTTCAATAACTGAAACGCTTTCTCTTGTTCATCATTCCATTCAAATTTCTTCCCTTTATGCGTTAATGCAGTCAAGGGTTTTGCTATTCTGGAAAAGTCTTGGATGAACCTTCTGTAGTAACCAGCTAGTCCTAAAAACTGGCGTATGTGTTTCGGAGTTTTCGGGGTTTCCTACTTTTCAACAGTTTCTATCTTTGCCGGATCTACCTTAATACCTTCTTTGTTCACTATGTGACCGAGGAATTGAACTTCTTCCAACCAAAATGCACACTTTGAAAACTTAGCGTACAATTCTTCCTTCCTCAATACTTCTAACACCTTTCTCAAATGTTCACCGTGTTCTTGGTCATTCTTTGAGTAAATAAGTATGTCATCAATAAAAACAATGACAAACTTGTCAAGGTATGGTCCACACACTCGGTTCATAAGGTCCATGAACACAGCTGGTGCATTAGTTAAACCAAACGGCATGACCATAAACTCGTAATGACCGTAACGTGTTCTGAAAGCAGTCTTTGGAATATCATCTTCTTTCACCCGCATTTGATGATACCCGGAACGTAAGTCAATCTTTGAATAAACAGACGAGCCTTGGAGTTGATCAAATAAGTCATCGATTCTCGGTAGTGGGTAGCGGTTCTTGATGGTAAGTTTGTTCAACTCTCGGTAGTCGATACACAACCTGAATGTACCATCTTTCTTCTTGACAAACAAAACATGAGCTCCCCACGGTGATGTGCTTGGTCGAATGAAACCACGCTCTAAAAGTTCTTGTAATTGGCTTTGCAGTTCTTTCATCTCGCTGGGTGCGAGTCTGTAAGGAGCACGAGCTATTGGTGCAGCTCCTGGTACAAGATCTATTTGAAATTCAACGGATCGATGTGGGGGTAATCCCGGTAATTCTTTCGGAAATACATCGGGAAATTCTTTTGCAATGGGAACATCATTGATGCTCTTTTCTTCAGTTTGTACTTTCTCGACGTGTGCTAGAACAGCATAGCAACCTTTTCTTATTAGTTTTTGTGCCTTCAAATTACTAATAAGATGTAGCTTCGTGTTGCCCTTTTCTCCGTACACCATTAAGGGTTTTCCTTTTTCTCGTATAATGCGAATTGCATTTTTGTAACAAACGATCTCCGCTTTCACTTCTTTCAACCAGTCCATACCGATTATCACATCAAAACTCCCTAACTCTACTGGTATCAAATCAATCTTAAATGTTTCGCTAACCAGTTTAATTTCTCGATTCCGACATATATTATCTGCTGAAATTAATTTACCATTTGCTAATTCGAGTAAAAATTTACTATCCAAAGGCGTCAATGGACAACTTAATTTAGCACAAAAATCTCTACTCATATAGCTTCTATCCGCACCCGAATCAAATAAAACGTAAGCAGATTTATTGTCAATAAGAAATGTACCCGTAACAAGCTCCGGGTCTTCCTGTGCCTCTACCGCATTAATATTGAAAACTCTTCCACGGCCTTGTCCATTCGTGTTCTCCTGGTTCGGGCAATTTCTAATAATGTGGCCTGATTTTCCACATTTATAACAAACTACATTGGCATAACTTGCTCCGACACTACTTGCTCCGCCATTACTCGTTCCGACACCATTTGTTCCTTTCGTTCTATTAACCCCTGGTCCGTAGACCTCACACTTCGCCGCGCTATGACCATTTCTTTTACACTTGTTGCAAAATTTGGTGCAGAACCCCGAGTGATTCTTTTCACACCTTTGGCATAGCTGCTTCTGATTGTTGTTGTTGTTGCGGTTATTATTGTTGTTGGGATGATTGTTGTAGTTGCTGTTGTTGTTGTTGTTGTTGTTGTTGTTGTTGTTGTTGTTGGGCCGTTTGTTGTAGTTGCGATTGATGTTGCGATTGTTGGGATAATTGTTGCGATTATTGTTGTAATTGCTGTTGTTGTTGTATTGGTGATTCTTATCACCGTTTTCCTCCCACTTTCTTTTGACTTGCTTCACATTGGCCTCTTCAGCAGTCTGTTCTTTAATTCTTTCTTCAATCTGGTTCACTAGTTTGTGAGCCATTCTACATGCCTGTTGTATGGAGGCGGGCTCGTGTGAACTTATATCTTCTTGGATTCTTTCCGGTAATCCTTTCACAAACGCGTCGATCTTCTCTTCCTCATCTTCGAATGCTCCCGGACACAATAGGCACGATTCTGTGAATCGTCTTTTGTACGTGGTAATATCAAATCCTTGGGTTCGTAACCCTCTAAGTTCTGTCTTGAGCTTATTGACCTCGGTTCTGGGAAGGTACTTCTCGTTCATCAAGTGCTTGAATGCTGACCACGGTAGTGCGTACGCATCATCTTGTCCCACTTGCTCTAGATAGGTATTCCACCATGTTAACGCAGAACCTGTGAAGGTATGCGTAGCGTACTTCACTTTGTCCTCTTCAGTACACTTACTTATGGCAAACACCAATTCAACCTTCTCGGTCCACCGTTTCAATCCGATCGGTCCTTCGGTTCCATCAAATTCCAAAGGTTTGCAGGCAGTGAATTCTTTGTAGGTGCATCCTACACGATTTCCTGTACTGCTAGATCCAAGGTTATTGTTGGTATGTAGCGCAGCCTGTACTGCGGCTATGTTTGAAGCTAGAAAAGTACGGAATTCCTCTTCATTCATATTCACGGTGTGTCGAGTAGTCGGTGCCATTTCCTTCAAAATAGTTAAATGGAACAAGTTAATCATACAGAATATTAAGAGTAGTTAATAGTATTTCGTAGCATAATATGAACTCATTTACAAAAGCTTTTTCTTCATATTAGCGTTTTATAAGTTTAAATTCGGGTAGTACCTACCCGTTAAGTTCATACTTAGTAGCTAATATACAATTCAACTACTACAATTCTATATGAAAAACTGATTATAATAATATTTCGCGTTCAAACTTTTATACAATATTTTACAAACTTACAATACCGCTTATTTTACATAAAGCATGAAATATAGCACACAATAACTTTGATACAAGATAGTTGTGAAGACAATTCTAGCTAGTACACAAGTCGTTCAGCAAAGGCAATAAAGACACGTAATTCATACGTCCAGAAACAAGTCATGCATTCTGGTTTTACTAGGACTACTTCCCATCCTTGGTCTTGTGCAACATAACCGTTATGGCCGTTGATAAGACAGTGTGTTGTAACGTCATCAAAGGGACGAGGGTTACGTAATGTCCAACAGTCCCGTAATAATCTAAAAACCTCATTTCTTACCCCAATTACCTACTCCGTCACTTGTGGAAACGTTTTGTTTAATAGTTGTAGCCCGATGTTCTTGTTCTCACTTTGGTGAGAAGCGAACATTACTAATCCGTAAGCATAACATGCTTCTTTATGTTGCATGTTAGCCGCTTTTTCTAAATCACGAAGTCCAATATTCGGATATATTGAGTCAAAATAATTTCTTAACCCGTTGCGTAAAATAGCATTTGGGTTCCCCGCAATATATGCATCAAAGTAAACACATCGTAACTTATGGGTTTCCCAATGTGATATCCCCCATCTTTCAAACGAAAGTCTCTTATAAACCAAGACATTCTTGGAACGTTCTTCGAATGTCTTACAAACTGATCTCGCCTTAAATAGTTGTGCCGAAGAATTCTGGCCGACTCTAGACAAGATTTCATCAATCATGTCTCCGGGTAGGTCTCTTAAAATATTGGGTTGTCTATCCATTTTGTGTTTTTAAACTGTAAAATAGACAAGAGTTAGATTCATAAAAAAAATACTTATTAATACAAGCAATTTTTACATATATCATAAAGCATAAGAACACTATATTACATATATTACACCACACGAATACAACTATCTTATTCCGACTCGCTTATTTCTTCTTCTTCGGTTTTGGTTCGTTTTGCCAAGTTTCTAGGGATATATGATGTTCCCCTAATACGAGCCGTCGTTGTCCACATTGGTTTAGAAAAACCTGGTGGTTTAGAGGTTCCCGGGTCATTGTTACAACTTAAGGACTTTGGGGGTTGACGATACATATAAAGTTCATCGGGGTTGGAATTAGATTTCTCTATTTTTATGCCCTTTCCCTTATTATTTTCTTTTGCCTTTTTAAATTCAGTTGGGGTAATTTCTATAACATCATCGGAATTCTCGTCGGAATCCGATTCATCGGAGAATTGGTAATCCTCCCAATATTTTGCTTCCTTGGCGGAAACACCATTGACCATAATTAACTTTGGTCGGTTGGTTGAGGATTTTCTTTTACTTAACCGTTTTATTATTTCCCCCACCGGTTCTATTTCTTCATCCGGTTCCGATTCTTCTTCCGGTTCCGATTCTTCTTCCGGTTCCGACTCTTCTTCCGGTTCCTCTTCGGGAACTTGTGAATCAGTCCACAAATCATTCCAATTTACATTTGACTCTTCATTATTATTAGATGAGTCAATGGGACTTGTTCTAGAGGTAGACATCTATCACATAATATCAAACACGTTAAGAGATTAATATATCACATAATATTCATATGTTAAAAATATATAGTTTCCAACAAAAATGTTAAGCAATCATTTTTAAAGAAAACACGGTCGAAGTCCAGACTCACTAATGCATCCTAACAAACTCGATAAGACACACTAATGCAAATTTTCTGGTTCTCTAAGACCAACGCTCTGATACCAACTGAAATGTCCCGTTCTTATTGATTAAAAACGTTCCATATTAATTGATTTCGTTGCGAGGTTTTGACCTCTATATGAGACGTTTTTCAAAGACTGCATTCATTTTTAAAACAAACCATAACCTTTATTTCATAAATAAAGGTTTAATAAGCTTTACGTAGATTATCAAATAATGATAATCTAAAATATCCTGTTTACACACGACCATTACATAATGGTTTACAATACAAATATGTTACATCGAAATCAGTTTCTTGAATGCAGTTTTTACACAATATCATACAAACATGGACTCCAAATCTTGTCCTTATTTTAGTATGCAACAGCGGAAGCTCTTAATATTCACCTGAGAATAAACATGCTTTAAACGTCAACAAAAATGTTGGTGAGTTATAGGTTTAACCTATATATATCAAATCGTAACAATAGACCACAAGATTTCATATTTCAATACACATCCCATACATAGAGATAAAAATCATTCATATGGTGAACACCTGGTAACCGACAATAACAAGATGCATATATAAGAATATCCCCATCATTCCGGGACACCCTTCGGATATGATATAAATTTCGAAGTACTAAAGCATCCGGTACTTTGGATGGGGTTTGTTAGGCCCAATAGATCTATCTTTAGGATTCGCGTCAATTAGAGTGTCTGTTCCCTAATTCTTAGATTACCAGACTTAATAAAAAGGGGCATATTCGATTTCGATAATTCAACCATAGAATGTAGTTTCACGTACTTGTGTCTATTTTGTAAATCATTTATAAAACCTGCATGTATTCTCATCCCAAAAATATTAGATTTTAAAAGTGGGACTATAACTCACTTTCACAGATTTTTACTTCGTCGGGAAGTAAGACTTGGCCACTGTTGATTCACGAACCTATAACAATATATACATATATATTAAAGTATGTTCAAAATATATTTACAACACTTTTAATATATTTTGATGTTTTAAGTTTATTAAGTCAGCTGTCCTCGTTAGTAACCTATAACTAGTTGTCCACAGTTAGATGTACAGAAATAAATCGATAAATATTATCTTGAATCAATCCACGACCCAGTGTATACGTATCTCAGTATTGATCACAACTCAAACTATATATATTTTGGAATCAACCTCAACCCTGTATAGCTAACTCCAACATTCACATATAGAGTGTCTATGGTTGTTCCGAAATATATATAGATGTGTCGACATGATAGGTCGAAACATTGTATACGTGTCTATGGTATCTCAAGATTACATAATATACAATACAAGTTGATTAAGTTATGGTTGGAATAGATTTGTTACCAATTTTCACGTAGCTAAAATGAGAAAAATTATCCAATCTTGTTTTACCCATAACTTCTTCATTTTAAATCCGTTTTGAGTGAATCAAATTGCTATGGTTTCATATTGAACTCTATTTTATGAATCTAAACAGAAAAATTATAGGTTTATAGTCGGAAAAATAAGTTACAAGTCGTTTTTGTAAAGGTAGTCATTTCAGTCGAAAGAACGACGTCTAGATGACCATTTTTGAAAACATACTTCCACTTTGAGTTTAACCATAATTTTTGGATATAGTTTCATGTTCATAATAAAATTCATTTTCTCAGAATAACAACTTTTAAATCAAAGTTTATCATAGTTTTTAATTAACTAACCCAAAACAGCCCGCGGTGTTACTACGACGGCGTAAATCCGGTTTTACGGTGTTTTTCGTGTTTCCAGGTTTTAAGTCATTAAGTTAGCATATCATATAGATATAGAACATGTGTTTAGTTGATTTTAAAAGTCAAGTTAGAAGGATTAACTTTTGTTTGCGAACAAGTTTAGAATTAACTAAACTATGTTCTAGTGATTACAAGTTTAAACCTTCGAATAAGATAGCTTTATATGTATGAATCGAATGATGTTATGAACATCATTACTACCTTAATTTCCTTGGATAAACCTACTGGAAAAGAGAAAAATGGATCTAGCTTCAATGGATCCTTGGATGGCTCGAAGTTCTTGAAGCAGAATCATGACACGAAAACAAGTTCAAGTAAGATCATCACTTGAAATAAGATTGTTATAGTTATAGAAATTGAACCAAAGTTTGAATATGATTATTACCTTGTATTAGAATGATAACCTACTGTAAGAAACAAAGATTTCTTGAGGTTGGATGATCACCTTACAAGATTGGAAGTGAGCTAGCAAACTTGAAAGTATTCTTGATTTTATGAAACTAGAACTTTTGGAATTTATGAAGAACACTTAGAACTTGAAGATAGAACTTGAGAGAGATCAATTAGATGAAGAAAATTGAAGAATGAAAGTGTTTGTAGGTGTTTTTGGTCGTTGGTGTATGGATTAGATATAAAGGATATGTAATTTTGTTTTCATGTAAATAAGTCATGAATGATTACTCATATTTTTGTAATTTTATGAGATATTTCATGCTAGTTGCCAAATGATGGTTCCCACATGTGTTAGGTGACTCACATGGGCTGCTAAGAGCTGATCATTGGAGTGTATATACCAATAGTACATACATCTAAAAGCTGTGTATTGTACGAGTACGAATACGGGTGCATACGAGTAGAATTGTTGATGAAACTGAACGAGGATGTAATTGTAAGCATTTTTGTTAAGTAGAAGTATTTTGATAAGTGTATTGAAGTCTTTCAAAAGTGTATAAATACATATTAAAACACTACATGTATATACATTTTAACTGAGTCGTTAAGTCATCGTTAGTCGTTACATGTAAGTGTTGTTTTGAAACCTTTAGGTTAACGATCTTGTTAAATTTTGTTAACCCAATGTTTATAATATCAAATGAGATTTTAAATTATTATATTATCATGATATTATCATGTATGAATATCTCTTAATATGATATATATATACATTAAATGTCTTTACAACGATAATCGTTACATATATGTCTCGTTTAAAAATCATTAAGTTAGTAGTCTTGTTTTTACATATGTAGTTCATTGTTAATATACTTTATGATATGTTTTCTTATCATAGTATCATGTTAACTATATATATATATATATATATATATCCATATATATGTCATCATATAGTTTTTACAAGTTTTAACGTTCGTGAATCACCGATCAACTTGGGTGGTCAATTGTCTATATGAAACATATTTCAATTAATCAAGTCTTAACAAGTTTGATTGCTTAACATGTTGGAAACATTTAATCATGTAAATATCAATCTCAATTAATATATATAAACATGGAAAAGTTCGGGTCACTACATGTTTTGGGTTAGTTAATTAAAAACTATGATAAACTTTGATTTAAAAGTTGTTATTCTGGGAAAATGATTTTTATTATGAACATGAAACTATATCCAAAAATTATGGTTAAACTCAAAGTGGAAGTATGTTTTCTAAAATGGTCATCTAGACGTCGTTCTTTCGACTGAAATGACTACCTTTACAAAAACGACTTGTAACTTATTTTTCCGTCTATAAAACTATAATTTTTCTGTTTAGATTCATAAAATAGAGTTCAATACGAAACCATAGCAATTTGATTCACTCAAAACGGATTTAAAATGAAGAAGTTATGGGTAAAACAAGATTGGATAATTTTTCTCATTTTAGCTACGTGAAAATTGGTAACAAATCTATTCCAACCATAACTTAATCAACTTGTATTGTATATTATGTAATCTTGAGATACCATAGACACGTATACAATGTTTCGACCTATCATGTCGACACATCTATATATATTTCGGAACAACCATAGACACTCTATATGTGAATGTTGGAGTTAGCTATACAGGGTTGAGGTTGATTCCAAAATATATATAGTTTGAGTTGTGATCAATACTGAGATACGTATACACTGGGTCGTGGATTGATTCAAGATAATATTTATCGATTTATTTCTGTACATCTAACTGTGGACAACTAGTTGTAGGTTACTAACGAGGACAGCTGACTTAATAAACTTAAAACATCAAAATATATTAAAAGTGTTGTAAATATATTTTGAACATACTTTGATATATATGTATATATTGTTATAGGTTCGTGAATCAACCAGTGGCCAAGTCTTACTTCCCGACGAAGTAAAAATCTGTGAAAGTGAGTTATAGTCCCACTTTTAAAATCTAATATTTTTGGGATGAGAATACATGCAGGTTTTATAAATGTTTTACAAAATAGACACAAGTACGTGAAACTACATTCTATGATTGAATTATCGAAATCGAATATGCCCCTTTTTATTAAGTCTGGTAATCTAAGAATTAGGGAACAGACACCCTAATTGACGCGAATCCTAAAGATAGATCTATCGGGCCCAACAAGCCCCATCCAAAGTACCGGATGCTTTAGTACTTCGAAATTTATATCATATCCGAAGGGTGTCCCGGAATGATGGGGATATTCTTATATATGCATCTTGTTAATGTCGGTTACCAGGTGTTCACCATATGAATGATTTTTATCTCTATGTATGGGATGTGTATTGAAATATGAAATCTTGTGGTCTATTATTACGATTTGATATATATAGGTTAAACCTATAACTCACCAACATTTTTGTTGACGTTTAAAGCATGTTTATTCTCAGGTGAATACTAAGAGCTTCCGCTGTTGCATACTAAAATATGGACAAGATTTGGAGTCCATGCTTGTATGATATTGTGTAAAAACTGCATTCAAGAAACTGATTTCGATGTAACATATTTGTATTGTAAACCATTATGTAATGGTCGTGTGTAAACATGATATTTTAGATTATCATTATTTGATAATCTACGTAAAGCTTTTTAAACCTTTATTTATGAAATAAAGGTTATGGTTTGTTTTTAAAAATGAATGCAGTCTTTGAAAAACGTCTCATATAGAGGTCAAAACCTCGCAACGAAATCAATTAATATGGAACGTTTTTAATCAATAAGAACGGGACATTTCATTAGTCACTCTTTTTATATCTGTAAATGCATCAGGCAATTTATTCGCAAGTTCTTGCATATGCATTATTTTTTAAATTTCGGTCTCGCATTCTTTTGTACGAGGATCAAGATACATTAATTGAGGTTCATACCATGAAACATCATTTTCTTTATTTTTTTATTTCTCCCCCTAATCTAGGGAACAATGTTTCATTAAAGTGACAATCAGCAAAACGTGCTGTAAAAACATCACCCGTCATGGGTTCAATATATCATATGATTGAAGATGTTTCATATCCAACATATATTCCCATCCTTCTTTGAGGACCCATTTTAGTGCGTTGTGGTGGTGCGATAGGAACAAAAACAACACAACCAAATATTCTAAGGTAGGAGATATTTGGCTGATGGCCAAAAGAAAGTTGCAAAGGAGAATATGTATGACTTGCACTTGGTTTAATGCGAATTAATGATGCAGAATATAAAATTGCATGAACCCATACAGATACTGAGAGTTTTGTTCTCATTATCAATGGTCTAATTATTAACTGCAATCGTTTGATTAGTGATTCGGCTAAACCATTTTATGTATGCACATGGGCAACAGGATGTTCAACAACAATCCCAATAGACATGCAAAAATCATTAAATGCTTGAGATGTAAACTCACCAGCATTATCCAATGTCACCCTTTTAATAATATAATCAAAGAAATGTGCTCTCAATTTAATAATTTGAGCAAAGAATTTTGCAAATGCTATGTTTCAACTTGATAATAGACAAACATGAGACCATCTACTAGATGCGTCTATTAGGACCATGAAATATCTAAATGGTCTACATGGTGGATGGATTGGTCCACATATATCACCTTGAATTCTTTCAAGAAACATTGGTGATTCTTTTTCAACCTTAATAGATGATGGTCTTATTATCAATTTTTCTAGTGAGCATGATGTACATGGGATAATTGCATCATGAGGGATATTTTGATCCATCAATGGATGTCCATGTGTATTTTGAATTATTCTTTTCATCATTGTTGATCCTGGGTGGCCTAATCTTTCATGCCACGGATTGATCATTACAGGATCACATGCCTTTTCATTAACTACCATGTGTGTTTCTGGTACATTTATATATGTATAATGTAAACCATAACTAAGTCATGGTAGTTTTTCAATCACATGCTTCTTGTCAGTGATACTTAAATATTTATCATTTTCTGTAGTAACTGACTGATAATCATATCCATTTTGGTATATGTAAGAGAAGCTTAATAAATTTCTCTTTGACATGGGAGAAAATAAGGCACTTTTATCAAAAAATTTGTACCATTTGGTAACATGAATTTTGCTTTTCCCATTCCTTTTATTAAATCCACATGACCTGATATAGTATGTACCGTTCCTTCTGTTACTTTAAAATCAGTGAAATATTTTTTAGATTTAGGTATAGTGTGTGTGGTACCATTGTCTGCAATACAAAGATCTCCACCATTTGACTGATTTTGCACTCCAGTAGTGTAAATCATGAACTTTAAAATATGAGAAACAAATAATGAGTACATAATTCATCAATATATTACATTCAAAAATATGTTATAAACGAAAGTACATAATAAGGAAACATATAGTAAAGTAGATATGGTATAGATCGTAAATCTACATCCGTTTATTTGATATGGACATATAATAGGAAATTTATTCATTAAAGTAGTCACTTGTTGGCTTAGTAATTTTTGTATCAAGGTCATCCACAAGGTTTGTGTGACGACCTGGAAATTTTCGAACAAATTTAAACTTAATCTTATATGATTTTAACACGATATGCAAAGTCTGTAATGTTGAGTTTCAAAATTTTTGAACTGTTTCAATATATTCATTTAACTTCAGACTATTCTCGACGATTCATGAACAAATGTTTGTATTAATGATAATATTATATTTCATTAATATGTAAAAAATGCATATATAATCATATAAACAAATATACACATATCTTATACAGGAATATACAGATTACATATATACAGATATATATAAATATATAAATACCTTATATACATTTGAGTTGTTATATTATTATTATTATTATTATTATTATTATTATTATTATTATTAATATTATTGTTATCATTACTAATAACATTATTATTATATTTAGTAATAACAGTATGATCTTAGATAATATTATTAAAAATCATTATTTTTACTATGAATTATTATTATGATAAAAATAGTACAAATTATTATTATTATTATTAATATCATTTTTAATATTTTTATTAATAAATATTATTATCATTACTTTTATTCTTAGTATAAATTTTGATAAAATTATTATTAATACTATTATTATTATTATTATTATTATTATTATTAATTCTATTATTATTAATAGTATCCTTATTAAAATTAATATTATTAATGGATTTTAATAATAAATTTATATTAGTAATGTATGTTATAGAATTTAATATAATATATTTATAAATACAGAAATACTCCGTATATATAAGTAAATACAGATGTACATCGTATATATATATATGTAAACACTGATATACTAAGTATATTAATACAGACATCTAGGTATTCTATTTCAAGTCCCAATCATTCTGTTAAATTTGTCTAATTAAGTGGAATATCAGTAGACCCCAAATCACAAACAACTTCCAAAATCTATTAGCCATCAGAGTCGAGCTTTATTATTTTTCTTCTTCATAATTTGTCTCTTCCTGGCTCCATTATTCTGTCGACTACTTATTTATATTTAAACAACCATTTGTTCAGTGTTAATGACTAACTCATTCAGTTCTTCCACCTTCATCTTCAATTAAAACAATTACAGTCTGTATGAGATTGAAATTAAATAAGAAAAAGGGATGAATCAGAAGTTTACCTCTGTTCTTGTATCATATAATCAAAAACTCATTTTCAAATGAATTTTTTAAATCTATAAATGCAATATTGTTAGAAATCTTTCATTCAAAGTATCTGGAAAGTTTCAATCTCCAATTTTTCAGATCGATTACGAATTTCTGAGTCAAAGCTTTTAAATTTAAAAGTCAAATTTATGTTCTTGAACGAATTCAAAATTTCTGTTATGAGTTAAGTTAAATTAACGATTCCAACAGTTTCTAGGATGGATTTGCAAGGTAATTCGTGTTATAATCTTTGTCCAAAACTTTCTTAAAATTGTAATCATATTTTTTTTTTCATAACAGCGAACGTGCAGCTGTTATTTATTTTTTTATTTTTTTTCTTTCTTACAATACAAACTTTGAATATTACTTTTTTATAATTGATTAATGAGTCAAAATATTTGTTGTGTTATCATAATTTGGTTTTGGTCGATTTTAAAAATTAAAGGAGGAAGAAGATGAAGAACATGGTCACCAGAAAATACGGGATTTAAAAAATTAGGAGGAATTATAAAACAGAAAATGGGTGACAGCCCAATGGTTAGGAGATAGTGTGGGTATTCGAGAGGTCTCGGGTTCAAGTCCCGGCCGTGGCTTTTTTTTTAAGCTGCTCTTCAAAGGTTGTAACATTTGTTATTATCATTATTATTAATTTTATTGTTATTATTATTATGTTAATCATTATTATTACTATCATTAATGTTATGAATATTATTATCACTACTAAAATTAATATTAATATCATTATTACTAGTACTATAATTATTATTATTATCATCTTAATTATAAGTATCATAACCATTATTAGTATTATTATTGATATTATAAGTATTATTAATTATTGTTATTGTTATGTTAATATTAATATTATGATAGTTATTATTACCCTTTTAGTTATTATTATGTAATATCACTAAGTATTAATAGTATTATTATTATTATTATCATTGATATAAGTATGATTATTATTATTATTATTATTATGAATATGATTATGATTATTATTATTATTATTGTTATTACAAAAATAACACAAACTATTATTATTATCATTAATATTAGTATTAATAACTTTTTATAAATAATAGAAGTGTTAATATTGACATAAGTAATATTATTATCACGAATATTATTATTATGTAAATACAAAAATCAGTATCATGACTATCATTAACAGTAAAATCAATATTGTTACAAGTATTATTATTAATGTCACTATTATTATTACAATGATTCTTATTATAATTATTATTATAAGTAATGTTATTATTAATATTATCATTATAATCAAATACAACTTTTAATTACTATATTATTAAGTATATAGAAATATACTCATAAGTAATATTACACATAAGTATAAATATATTATATTAACAATTTTTATATAAATATTCATATAAAACAAATTATGTATTTTCAATATATATAATATATATATATATATATATATATATATATATATAACTATACGAATAATAATCATTTTCAAATATATATACAAATTAAATGAATAATATATAAAGTTATAATATATGAAATTGTTCGATTACGATTACATGTATTAATAAATACACATATAATATAGGTTCGTGAATCCGAGGCCAACCCTGCATTGTTCAGTTTCGTCGTATGAATATTTTTACTACAAAATATTGTATCGTGAGTTTCATTACTCCCTTTTTAAATGCTTTTGAAATATATATTTTTGGGACTGAGAATACATGCACAATTTTTATAAACTTTTGACGGAATAGACACAAGTACTTAAAAACATTCTACTAATGAGTTACGAGTACACCGGATATCACCCCTTTATAGTCTGGTAATCTAAGAATTAGGGAACAGACCCCCTAATTGACGTGAATCCTAAAGATAGATCTATGGTCCTTGACAAGCCCGAGTTAGAGAATTTGAACTGCTTTAGTACTTCAATTTTAGTATACAACCGCCAGCTTTAAAAGATATGGACCTGTTTGTGAGGTGTACACAATCGTCATATTTAAAAGAGTGGCCTGTTTGTATGCTTTTTGCATGCCGTGCGAAATGCCTGTATGCGGGGGATATTCTAGATGCATTTTGTTAATGTCGATTACCAGGTGTTTAATTTCGTATGAATGATTTTTACAGCAGTGAGCAGATCTGCACAGATTGTTTTCGAAATATGAGTATCTTGTGGTCTATAAAAATGATGGAAATGAATATTGATTATGATAAACTAATGAACTCACCAACCTTTTGGTTGAAACTTGAAAGCATGTTTATTCTCTGGTATTAAAGAAATCTTTTGCTGTGCATTTGCTCATTTTAAAGATATTACTTGGAGTCATTCATGGTATATTTCAAAAGACATTGCATTCGAGTCGTTGAGTTCATCAAGATTAATATTAAGTCATTCATAATTTGGATATATTATGAAAGGATATGCATATCTGTCAACTTTCGATGAAATGGAAGTTTGTCTTTTAAAAACGAATGCAATGTTTGTAAAATGTATCATATAGAGGTCACATACCTCGCAATGAAATCAATTGATATGAAACGTTTATAATCCATATGAACGGGTCATTAAAGTTGGTATCAAAGCTGGTTTAACGCCGTTGGTGCAGGTTAGTCGTAAAGGAGGTTCTCACAGTGTGACATGTGGTGAAGCATTGGCTCTTACTCCTTACGATCCCTTACGAGGGTTGGTAGAAACCGAGAGGCGGGCCCTAAAATCAGTATCTGAGGTACACTCAGTGGTTGCCAGATAGTTAAGGCACTGGGTGGAATGGTGGTTGTCCCCACTGTATTTCAGTCGGTATCAGAGCTGTGGTCTTAGCGAACCTGGTCTTGCATTAGTGTGTCTAACTGATAGTTGTTTAGATGCATTAGTGGGTCTGGACTTCGACCGTGTCTGCATGTCAAAAGTTTTGCTTATCATTTCATGTCGAAAATTATCTGCTTATCATCCTTAGGAAGTTATCTGCTTATCATTCTTAGTCTAGACACATCTTATTGCATTGATTGCATGAATAGTGTATAGACAAAATTCTTATCTTAGCGTATCTGCTAACTCATATCTTAGCATATCTGTTACTATAAACTTTACCTGACATATTCCGTAAATTACTCCATAATCTACGAAATCTTTTATTCTATATATATATATATATATAGATACTCTATGTAATTAGAATATCATCCAATATCCGAAAATCATTTCATACCGAAAAACCCTTTACTCAATCGTACGAAATGGAACTCGCAACTAGTTCAAATTCCTTAGATTCTGACAGCTATTCCGATATGGATTTCGACTCGAGCTCCGAAGACAAAGTAACCGGAATGGATCAACCAATTAGCCATCATCAGTTCTGGATGAATTGGGGATGGGTTCGTAGCCTACTTAATCATTGGTGATGGGAAGAAGGTGATCCCTTCCATCCACCACATTCCCCTCTTGGCGAAGAACCTGAAGCACTTACCGGCGAACCTGTTTGTAATACTATTTTCTCTCTCATTTCCAGAGTATCTCGTCATGATTACATACTATCTCAAATTCTAGATCTAATTCACTAACTCGTCTGAACCGACAATCATCCCGGAGTAATCAAAGAAGTCAACGAGCTTCGCGCCTGAGTAATGATTTTGGAGAATATGGTGCAAAACTTATCAGCTTCAGCAACATCACCGACACAAACAGAACCACCTGCAACAGCACCCGTACCATCAACACCACACGCCACAATATCACAATCTATACCCCAAACATGATCTTCGTTATACATATCGTTCTACATCGATTATCTTCATTCTACGTATCGTTCTACATCATTTATCTTCGTTCTACATGGCGATTATGTAATCTCTAAAGTTTTAGAGATTATTCATTCTAGTTCCAACCGAAAACCAAATGAGATTAATATCATATTAACTCATTAAATCCATGATTACATCTGAAGAAAATATATATGTATATATATTTTCATAAAGATTGTAATTGAAAATTCTTTTGTACAAACTGTTAATGATGAGAATATTTTAACGGGTAGGTAATACTCGAGAAATATTTAGATTTCACATTAATAAGTTACACTATACATTCTTCCAATCTGATTCAACAATCATTTACTATCCTACTTACATCCACAGATATACGAATCCATTCACCACAGAATAACCATTTTCATTCAATTTCATATTTGGATTTTGACTTATCAGAATTCAACAAGTGGCATAATGAAGAAAACATTTGACAAAATAAAATTTGTTAGAAACAAACAAATTAACTATGAGAAATTTTGTTAAGAATCCACGCTAACCAAATCCTAGCTAACTGTTCCTAGCTAACTGTTAATTCCTTATTACATTTATTTATCGCAATTTTATTTATCCTCATTTAATTTCTGTTATTTATTTTACGCATTTTAAATATCGTCGGATAAATCGGGACACATATACAATGTTTTGACATATCATATCGACGTCATCTATATATATTATTTGGAATAACCATAGATACTCTATATGCGGTAATGCTCGAGTTAGCTGTACAGGGTCGAGGTTGATTCTAAAATAATATATATACTTTGAGTTGTGATCGAGTCTGAGACATGTATACAATGGGTCACGATACGTATTAATTAATTCGAATATTATATATTAAACTATATATGAATTATTGAATTACTAACTGTGGACTACTAACTGTGGACTACCAACATTGGACAATTAAAATGAATTAAAATATTGATTATAACATATGAAACTAAACATTCCTTCAAGTTTGCCACTTGATTTCATCTTAAACCTCGTTTGTATCTTGACGATTACAATCTGCGTTAAAACCTTTCATGATTATTGAAAACACCTCAATCGAGAGGATGAATCAACTGCATCTCATCTACAGAAGGAAAGATTTATGCATATAGTTATGCACCTGAAAAACACTCGGAACCTGAATAAACGTTTAACACGTATCTGTGTTAGCTCCTTTGGCATTGTTATTATCGAAAATAACTTTATAATCCATCTTCAAAGTAGCTAATTTTGTCACAACTTCAGCAAATCAACTTCGAATTTCATTTGGATTAGCCTATTATAACATTGATATATAAGTTTGCCTTTCGTCATCGTTACCGGGGAACCTTTTATATCCCACCACATTAGCAGTAAGCTTACCAGCAACTTCATTGATCTTTGACCTTTAGAAAAACCATTATATTCATAGAAACCCTATCATGTACTCATCTACATCTTGTAACAGTAATTGTCATACCAAAAAGCTTCCATCATTATTCTCGAATTTCGCAGCGTTTCTACATCAATAGTAATATACACCCATATAACGTCCATCTCCTAGACTTATGTACTTCAATTGTGAACTTCTGAAAAGCACCCCAGACTACGATTTAGCTCTCCAAATTTTTAGAAAAGGTTGATGAAGCAGGAAAAAAAATAAAACTGTAAACTATCTTAACAGTCAAAAGTTTGATGGTAAAGATTAGTATGTTGGTAAAGCTCAGAAAGTTGGAACTGGAAAATGGATTGAGCAAATCATGAAGGAGGCTGTGGACAAATCACAAAGAATAAACCTGCCTTCAAAGGATTCAAATAATTCAGTATCTGCTGAAGTCATTAACGAATACCTTGCTCCTGACTCTACACTTTTACGGACAAATCTTCATCATCATCCATCGATATTAGAAATTCTAAGATATCATCGTATCTTTCATTATAAATATCCTCGAAATTTCTGAAGATATTTTCATAACTATTCTTATCTGAAATCATTTATATCTTTGCGATATCATTGTTACATCAGAAAGGAAACAGTTTTAGTCTCTAAATTTTGAAAGATTCGAAGTTAAAATATGAATGTTTTTGAAGTAGTGTCGGGAACTGAAGCATGAGTTAGTATAATATAATGACACTTGATCAACGTGATTATATTACAGTAAGTCATGCTGAGTTTCTAATAGAACTTGATGATTCACAGACCTTAACATCATCAGGTGCCATGTTACACGACTCTTACATTTTATCTAATCTCCTAACATATCGAGAACATGTCTTCCTGATAGTTCTATCTTTTCTCTTGAATTCTGGTAATTTAACCAATCAAGATTATCACACCCCCAGTTAGGGCCTGGGCGAAATGTGACTTAATATCAAAATATACCAACATATTATAATAACGAGAACAATACTAAATGAGAAAATTAACTTCAATGAGTACGCAGCAGAAAATGAAATGTCGTTACAAAGGAATAAAGTAATTGTTTAAATGCAATAGTAATAAATGCGATAATCTCTTGATCCTATGTCCAAGTAGCATCACATAAGCAGTAGATAGAAAGCTTGTATCAAACAGCACCTGAGACAAAACATGCTAAAGTGTCAACCAAAAAGGTTGAGTGAAGTTCATATGTTTAACAAAAGTTTAACCGTTGTTTTAGACCACAAGATTTAGTTTGTAAAGTTGATCTCCCGCAGGATCAAAAGTTATGCCAAAGCGTGATATTTAGACTAAACGTTCAAGTTTTCCCCATGACAAGTTGTGTCTGTCCTTGTCGGTTTAATTTCATTATTAAGTAATACAAAGACTTAGTCAAATGTATCGGGGACGTTACTCCCGATAGGCCTACCCCCAATAATTAAGCATGCTGCAATAATTAAAAATATCACTGTAGGGACTTAGTCGGACATAGCCGGGTATAGCATAGTTTAACAGTTTGGTACTTGTGTCTAAAGTGTAAAAAGTAAAAACAGCATGTGTCTCACCCCAACTAAAGTAAGTAAGTTGTGCACAATAGAAAGTAGGGCTATGAAGTTCACCTTAGTAAGTAGAGAAAGAGTTATTCCTCGGAATAGAAAGTTGGATGAGTGAGCAGGAAAGTCAACCTATTGACATTTAAGAGTAGTTAAGTGTTTTGCCTATGTTTAAGTTTAAGTATGTGTTTAAGTTTAAGTGTGTAAGTATAATTTGTTTTACTAAGTTTCTATTCCTAGTAAGTTTCTACTTTTAGAAAGTTTCCATTTTTAGAAAGTTTCTTATTTTAGTAGGTTCCTTATTTTAGTAAGTTTCTATAATTAGAAAAGTTTCTACTTTAAGAGTGTTTTCCATTTTAGGATACTTGCTGTATTAGATAAGTTTCCAATCACCCCTTTCCCTTCGAATGGCCATTTCAGGTCTAGGGGCTTGAGCTATAGGATCCTTTAAATCGGAAAATCCAAACCCTTCCGCCTAGAGTTTCGTAGAAACCATTCGTCAAGAAAGTTCGAAGATCTGTACATCTCTAATACATATCCCAAAATGTCTTTACGTGTTATAATATAAGTAGTAGGTTATAGGTGCTAGTAATAATAATAGTGTATATATGTTAAGTAATAGTATAAGTAGTATTAGGGTTTCATCAATTAGGGTTAGTTAATTAAAGTAGTATTTAATAACTAGGGTTTAATAATTAATGCCATAGGGTTTCATAAATATCTAGGGTTTATTTATTAATTAAGGTTTTAATAAACTAGGGTTTTGATTAAAGTAGTATAATTTAAATTAGAGTTTAGGGTTTTAGTGTATATATGTATATGATGTCGTGTATATATATATGTATACAAAAATTTATTTTCTACATGTATATATATATGTATATGTCGATTTGTATGTATATGTATATAGGTTTATTTTGTTTCCTTAATTAACACTAACAAATCTCCTAATTGTATCTAGGGTTTTTAAAGATCAAAGTTTCCTTCCTCTTTTTTTTTCCTAGTCGACATACATACATATATGTATAGATTTATATTTTTTTTTTACATGTAGATCTAGGTTTGTTCTTATGTTTATATGTTTATGAATTTATATGAATATAGATTAAAACAAAGATCAAAGAATTATGGAAATAGTTTAGGGTTTTATAATATACCTTTGAAGATCTAAGAAGATTAACAAAGAAAAGAAGAACTCGGTGAAGATGGAAGATCAAAGTCTTGAATATCTTGAAGAACACCTTGAAGATTCTTGAAGAACACGAAGAACAACTCGAAGATCACCTTGAAAACCCTTGAAGATTTCGATGGGTGGTGGTGATGATATTTTCGGCTTTGGCCGAAAATTAGAGAGGGAGAGAGAGAGATTTGAGAATGAGATTTGATTGTGATTTGGTACATGGAATGGTTTAGCCTAGGTCTCTATTTATAGGAGTGTTAGGATTATTCTAGAATTAGGGTTTTATAAGGAATTACTTAGGGAACAAGTTAGACTTGGAGAAGGGGTTATAGGGTTGCTTAGGGCCGAAATTTTGAAGGGTATGAGGGTAATTTTACCCTTTAAAAATCGACTACGGTTAATTAGGGTTAGGGTTAACATTTTTCACTTTAAACCTTGCATTTTAATTTAGCTTAATAACCCTTAATTATCCAAGTTTATTTATTTTAAATACACAAGTCTTTATAGTTATTTATTTATTCACAAAAGTTTATTAACTTATTATTTTTATTAACTTGTCAATTAATGTACAAAGTTAATTATCGTATTTTATAATTCTTAACGCTTAACAATTATCGATTAAAGTTTAATTATTAAGGTTAATTATTTTGTTGGGCATTTAATAAGGAAAAGTATAGAATGGAAAAATGATAAATATAGAATGGAAAAATGAGAGTCGTTATAAAGATCGTGCTATTACAATTTCTCTCTTAGAACATTAGTTATGTTCATTCGAAACTTCATACCTACGAATTCCGGACCATTATTTGCTTGACTTAAAGTCCGGAAGAGAAAATAAAAGTATGGAACTCCAAAATATAAAGGAAATGAAGAGGGTGGATTTATAGTGAAATATCCGACAGAGCAATCAAAACGGATTATCGCATTTAACAAAAGAAGATCCTATTTCCTTAATTACTGGAGAATCAAATCTTATTACAAATATTTCCTCTAAAATCTCTTAAATTCCGAAAATCAACCGTGACTACGTCATCGGTTAAGACGAACCTACATTTACTCATTTCACTCTTTTGTGATAGCTTCACTCGTACTTTTCACATAAATGAATTGTTTTATCCATATTACTCACTGATGATAAAAATCCCAATTTCTAACTCATATGAGTCATGAAATCATATTTATTGTCAGCCATGACGATCCCAATCAAATTTCAGGATGAAATTTCTTTAACGGGTAGCAACTGTGACGACCCGAAAATTTCCGACCAAATTTAAACTTAATCTTATATGATTTCAACACGATAAGCAAAGTCTGTAATGTTGAGTTTCAAAATTTTTGAACTGTTTCAATATATTCATTTAACTTCAGACTATTTCCGATGATTCACGAACAAATGTTTGTATTAATAATAATATTATATTTCATTTATATGTAAAAAATACAGATATAATCAGATAAACAAATATACACATATCTTATACAGGAATATACAGATTACATATATACAGATATATATAAATATATAAATACCTTATATACATTTGAGTTGTTATTATTATTATTATTATTATTATTATTATTATTATTATTATTATTATTATTATTATTATTATTATTATTATTATTATTATTATTGTTATCATTACTAATAACATTATTATTATATTTAGTAATAACAATATGATCTTAGATAATATTATTAAAAATCATTATTTTTACTATGAATTATTATTATGATAAAAATAGTACAAATTATTATTATTATTATTAATATCATTTTTAATATTTTTATTAATAAATATTATTATCATTACTTTTATTCTTAGTATATAAATTTTGATAAAATTATTATTAATACTATTATTATTATTATTATTATTATTAATTCTATTATTATTATTAGTATCCTTATTAAAATTAATAATATTAATGGATTTTAATAATAAATTTATATTAGTAATGTATGTTATAGAATTTAATATAATATATTTATAAATATAGAAATACTCCGTATATATAATTAAATACAGATGTACACCGTATATATATATATGTAAACACTGATATACTCAGTATATTAATACAGATATCTAGGTATTCTGTTTTAAGTCCCAATCGTTCTATTAAATTTGTCTAATTAAGTGGAATATCAGTAGACCATAAATCACAGACAACTTCCAAAACCTGTTAGCCATCAGAGTCGAGCTTTATTATTTTTCTTCTTCATAATTTGTCTCTTCCTGGCTCCATTATTCCGTTGACTACTTATATATATAAACAATGATTTGTTCAGTGTTAATGACTAACTCATTCAGTTCTTCCATCTTCATCTTCAATTAAAACAATTACAGTCTGTATCAGATTGAAATTAAATAAGAAAAAGGGATGAATCAGACGTTTACCTCTGTTTTTGTATCATATAATCAAAAACTCATTTTCCAATGAATTTTTAAAATCTATAAATGCAATGTTGTTAGAAATCTTTCATTCAAAGTATCTGGAAAGTTTCAATCTCCAATTTTTCATATTGATTACGTATTTCTGAGTCAAAGCTTTTAAATTTAAAAGTCAAATTTATGTTCTTGAACGAATTCGAAATTTCTGTTATGAGTTAAGTTAAATTAATGATTCCAACAGTTTCTAGGATGGATTTGCAAGGTAATTCGTGTTATAATCTTTGTCCAAAACTTTCTTAAAATTGAAATCATAAATTTTTTTTGTTCATAACAGCGAACGTGCAGCTGTTATTTGTTTTATTTTTATTTTTTTCTTTCTTACAATACAAAATTTGAATATTACTTGTTTATAATTGATTGATGAGTCAAAATATTTGTTGTGTTATCATAATTTGGTTTTGGTCGATTTTAAAAATTAAAGGAGGAAGAAGAGGAAGAACATGGTCACCAGAAAATACGGGATTTAATAAATTAGGAGGGATTATAAAACAGAAAATGGGCGACAACCCAATGGTTAGGAGATAGTGCGGGTGCTCGAGAGGTCTCGAGTTCGAGTCCCGGCCGTGGCGTTTTTGTTAAGCTGCTCTTCAAAGGTTGTAACATTTATTATTATCATTATTATTAATTTTATTGTTATTATTATTATTATTATGTTAATCATTATTATTACTATCATAAGTGTTATGAATATTATTATCACTACTAAAATTAATATTAATATCATTAATAGTAGTATTATAATTATTATTATTATCTTCTTAATTATAAGTATCATAACCATTATTAGTATTATTATTGATATTATGTGTATTATTAATTATTGTTATTGTTATGTTAATATTAATATTATGATTGTTATTATTATCCTTTTAGTTATTATTATGTAATATCACTAAGTATTAATAGTATTATTATTATTATCATTGATATAAGTATGATTATTATTATTATTATGAATATGATTATTATTATTATTATTCTTATTACAAAAATAACACAAACTATTATTATTATCATTAATATTAGTATTAATATCTTTTTATAAATAATAGAAGTGTTAATATTGACATAAGTAATATTATTATCACGAATATTATTATTATGTAAATACTAAAATCAGTATCATGACTGTCATTAACAGTAAAATCAATATTGTTACAAGTATTATTTTTAATGTCACTATTATTATTACTGTGATTCTTATTATAATTATTATTATAAGTAATGTTATTATAAAATATTATCATTATAATCAAATACAACTTTTAATTACTATATTATTAAGTATATAAAAATATACTCATAAGTAATGTTACACATAAGTATGAATATATTATATTAACAATTTTTATATAAATATTCATATAAAACAAATTAGGTATTTTCAATATTAATATATATATATATATATATATATATATATATAACTATATAAATAATAATCATTTTCAAATATATTTATAAATTAAATAAATAATATATAAAGTTATAATATATGAAATTGTTCGATTATGATTACATGTATTAATGAATACACAAATAATATAGGTTCGTGAATCCGATGCCAACCTTGCATTGTTTAGTTTCGTCGTATGAATATTTTACTACAAAATATTGTATCGTGAGTTTCATTACTCCCTTTTTAAATGGTTTTGCAATATATATTTTTGGGACTGAGAATACATGCACTATTTTTATAAACATTTGACGGAATAGACACACGTACTTAAAAACATTCTACGAATGAGTTACGAATACACCGGATATCACCCCTTTATAGTCTAGAAATCTAAGAATTAGGGAACAGACCCCTTAATTGACGCGAATCCTAAAGATAGATCTATGCGCCTTGACAAGCCCCAGTCAGAGAATTTGAACTGTTTTAGTACTTCAATTTTAGTATACAACCGCCAGCTTTAAAAGATATGGACCTGTTTGTGAGGTGTACACAACCGTCATATTTAAAAGAGTGGCCTGTTTGTATGCTTTTTGCATGCCGTGCGAAATGCCTGTATGCGGGGGATATTCTAGATGCATTTTGTTAAGGTCGATTACCAGGTGTTTAATTTCGTATGAATGATTTTTACAACAGTGAGTAGACCTGCACAGATTGTTTTCGAAATATGAGTATCTTGTGGTCTATAAAAATGATGAAAATGAATATTGATTATGATAAACTAATGAACTCACCAACCTTTTGGTTGACACTTGAAAGCATGTTTATTCTCAGGTATTAAGGAAATCTTTCGCTGTGCATTTGCTCATTTTAAAGATATTACTTGGAGTCATTCATGACATATTTCAAAAGACGTTGCATTCGAGTCGTTGAGTTCATCAAGATTAATATTAAGTCATTCATAGTTTGGATATATTATGAAAGGATATGCATATCTGTCAACTTTCGATGAAATGGAAGTTTGTCTTTTAAAAACGAATGCAATGTTTGTAAAATGTATCATATAGAGGTCAAATACCTCGCAATGAAATCAATTGATATGAAACGTTTATAATCCATATGAACTGGTCGTTAAAGTTTGCCTCTTTTCCTTTTCCTTTTAGGGATTCTTGATATTAATTAACAGAATATTGATTTGTTCGACAGTTTTTAGACCAATTGCCAATTTTACCACATCGATAACAAGAATCTTCAATATTCTTTGAAGAGCTTCCTTCAACATTATGATTTGTGGGATTGTATGGTGGTTGAAATTTATAATTTTATGGATTATTATTTCTTTGTCCACGACCACGACCACCGTAACCATTACGACCACGACCACCACCACGACCATTACCATAAGGGTGATTTCGAACATAGTTATGATTTTTATTATTGTTATGGTAATTTTCATGATGATAGTTTTGGCCAATATGACCACGACCTCGCCCACGTCCTCGTCCAGGTGCATTTCTTTTTATTATTATTATTATTATTATTATTATTATTATTATTATTATTATTATTATTATTATTATTATTATTATTATTATTATTATTGTTAATAGCATTAGCTTCAGGGAATGCTAGCGCACCCGTAGGACGAGATTCTTGATTATTCATCAGTAATTCTTTATTTACTTCTGCAACTAAGAGATAAGTTTGAAGTTTGAAAAAAAAATTTGTAATTCTGCAATCTTAAATTTTCTTGTATAGTAATGTTTGCAGAATGCATTGTGGAGAAAGTTTTCTCCATCATATCAGCATCACTTATTTCTTGACCACAGAATTGAAGCTTTGAACGGATCTTGAACATGGCCGAGCTGTATTCACTTACCTTTTTAAAGTCTTGGAACCTTAGATTTCTCCATTCTTCCCTCGCAGCTGGGAGTAATATTTCCTTTTGATTATCGAATCTACTGTTGATACTTTCCTATAAAACATGTGGATCTTTGATAGTGAGATACATATGTTTTAAGGTGATATCAATATGTTTGCGAATAAAAGCAATTGATTTTAATTTATCTTGATCAGAACAACTATTGTTTTCTTTTAAAGTTTCTAGAATACTCAATGATCCAAGATTTATTTCTACATCCATGACCCATGATGTGTAGTTTGTTCCCGATACGTCTAGGGCATCAAACTTAAGCTTTGATAAGTTTGACATTTTCTATTTTCAGAAAGATGAACAATATAAATTATAATCATAATCAATTTCTAACAGCATGAAATTAGAATCATTTTAAATTCACAAGTAGCAAACAACAGAATAATGGTATGATTACAAATAATAAAACCACAAGGACAGGATAGAATATAGGTTCACCCGGTGGTATATTAGCAACAATGATGATAGTTAATATGACCAATACAATAGAAAAAATCATCCTTGTGTGAATCATCTTTACAAAAACTTTTTGAGAGTGGTAATCTGAGAAAATGAAGATTGATTTGTGAAAATGTGAAAACGGAGATGTTTATTTTATATTTGAAAAATATAGTTGTCGTAACGTCGTCAGTTGACGTTAACAACCGTTATGTATATATGACCGTTGTAACGTCGTTAGTTGACGTTAACGACTGTTATGTACTCGTTATATTAATAATAATTTTAATAAAAGAATTTTATTAGTATAAATATGATTGCTATAAAATACATTTAGTATAAATACGTTTAGTATATATACGAAGATTAATAGAATAAACATATTATGCATAAATAATAAATTTAAGAATAAACATTAGTATGCATGAAATAAATAATGATTAATTGCATAAGTAATCATAAATGTTAGATAACATAAATATAAATATTAGTGAAGTTAATAAGAGTTAGATTACAGAAATATAATTCAGGCGGTATAACCGACCATATATAACATAAATATAAATGTTATTGAAGTTAATAACAGTTAGATTACAGAAATATAATTCAGGCGGTATAACCGACCATATATAACATAAATATAAATGTTAGTGAAGTTAATAATAGTTAGATTACAGAAATATAATTCAGGCGGTATAACCGACCATATATAACATAAATATAAATGTTAGTTATGATGATAATAATATTTACCTTAATAATAAATAATAGAAGATATCTTTAAAGAATATTTTTTTTTTGTTACTTTGATTAGTGACTTGTGCTTGCTTAGATAAACCTTGATTATACGGAGCACTTCGTGCTGATAACGTGTTATAATTTAAGAGTTTATAACTACCTTTAGTGGTCTGACTCTTGGCTATGGACTACTGATATTAAAGAGAAATGATGGAGTAATAAATCTTATTGAAGTGAATGGTGCTAAAAATGATTACATTCGATCCTATATTTATACTATAAATTTTACTGTGCTATATTCTATTCATATGCATGCGTAAGTTCTCTATACAAAATTGACATCCACGTTACCACCTTATCTACTTTGTGTGATATCATAACAAAAATAGAAAAGTCATGTTAATTAGTAACGTTAGTAGAAAAGAATTATAATTATAAATTAAATGGATAACAGGGATATTAGCTTCAACATGACCATTCCCCCATGACTTCCAAACGCACTTTAGTTTTTTCTTTAGAATCTACTTTTTAAATTAAGAAGCAAGAACATTATTCATAAACTTAATGGTTTTATATAATAAGCTAAGTTCATCTCTTTTCATCCTTATGTTACCAAAGATTTTTCTTTTCGATCAATTAATTTTCGCCTCTCGTTACTTAATTTATGAAAATAAAAAAACGTAAGGATGTTTGAGCATGAACACCCATTGAGTCTCATCGATTTGTGGTTAAAGCATATAAACCATGAAGAAGAGAGTGATGAAGATGATGAGGAAGAAAAGGATTTAGTTACAAAATCAAATTTTGAATGTGATCGATGTGGCGAAACAATAAGTTGGTATCATAGATACTACTACAAGTGTGATGATTGTCACTATTTCGTTCACAAGTTTTGTGATGAGCTTCCGACAACGATGGAACACGCTTCCCACATACATACTCTTATTCTCTCTCAAGAAACTGACTTCAAAACCCCCTGGAAATGCGATATTTGTAATACCCGTCTTCGTGCTTCTCATCTCCGTTATCAATGTTCTAATACATGTTGGTTTGGTATTGACATTAAGTGTGCGGCAAAATGTCTAATAGCCACATACACCCACTTGCAAGCATTGCCCGCGGCAAACAAATATCAAGCGAGTGTGATGCATGTGGGGAAAAACATACAGGTTTGTTTTATCAATGTGTCGATTGTCCTTCTAGCCCAACGATACACAATGATTGTGTGTTTCTATCTAAAAAGTTGCTTATTCAACAAACCACATTCTCCCATACTCACCCACTCACAGTTGCGTATTCCTTTCCTATATCAGATCAAAAAGATAAAGATTATCCCATGTGTAGGGTATGCAATAAAAATTTTGATCATGAGCATCTCTGGATTTATAAATGTGATAAGTGCAGATTATATGCTCATTTTAATTGTGTAACGACGCAACTCGCCCTACATGTTGGTGGTCACCTCTCATGGTAAATATATACTATCAGATGCATATATACTTTTATGATTGCTTCTAACTTAATTTATTTACTTGGGATTTATTAATATGAACGTTATTAATTTATTATATTAGGATGGATGATCAAGTATTTAATATAAGCTGATTTATATTTTGTACCAGGGAGCTAGATAAAGATTATGAAGATGATGATTATCCGGATCTTCTCCACCTTCCATTTCCTGATGAATCTTATAGTTTACTAAAACACTTGTTTTATAAAGATACTCGATCAATGACGGTTGAAACAAATGATGTGATCAAGAAACATATTAGTCACGAACACCCACTAATTCTAGTGGATATTACAGGACCTTCGAGTCATGTAAAAAAGGTATCACTTCATAACCCAGTGAAAAAGATTCAATTATTATGCAATGGATGTACGAAACCAATTATGACTCCACCGTTTTATATGTGCTCCAATGAGGATGAGAATTGCGACTTTGTACTCCATGAGTGGTGCACCAGACTTCCAGTCAAATTACATGGGCACGCTGGTTACCCGCAACATCCCCTGGTTTACTATCCAAAGATCCCTTCCAGGGTTCTTGGTGTTTTCAATTGTTCTATATGCAATTTACCTAGTAATGGATTCGTCTATGGTTGCGTCGAATGTCAATACTATGTCGATGTTTTTTGTGCATTTATACCCGAAAGAGTCACTTACAAAATTTTCCAAAATCACATCTTTTCTAGAGTTGAGGATACCGGGTACCAATATTGTGATTTATGTAAGAGAATGCTTTTCGGATTTGTTTTCAAATGTGGGAATTACAGGATTCATGCCCAGTGTGCATTACTAGTGAGCGAGACAATTAGACGCAATTGTGACAAACACCCAATGAAGTTAAGTTATCTTCCAATTGAGAACCATAAGAGTGATTATTTTTGTGAAATTTGTGAGAGGAGTTTAAATCCTAATATACGCTTCTATCATTGTGAAGAGTGTGGTCAATCTGTACATACAAATTGTGCACCATCTATACTTGAATCAGAAACATTTTGGAGACAAGGTATTAATGAGTTTGTACATGTAAAATTCGGGGGAATTCATAAGGCCACTCATGTTCACCAACACCCTCTTTCATTTGTTAAAGGAATTAAATTTTCTGAAGTATGCAATCATTGTGATGAACCGCCATTTCGTCAAGGAATTGAATATGATACTGATTGGAATAGTTTTGATGCGGAAATGCAGTACATCATGCTACTTAAATGTGTTGAATGTAAGTTTGTAATTCATTTCGAGTGTTTCAGAAAAATATATTAATGTAAAGTCATGTCCCTAAAATAAGTTGTATGTGTATAGTATAATTATTATTATTTATTTTTTTTTCTTTTTTTGCAATGATGTCCCTTAAAATCGCAATCTACATACATGTTTTCTTGTAGTGTTTTTTTTTTAGGGCAAGTTGTCGGCATCACTTAATTTGGTATTAGTCATCTTCGCTATCATTTTATCACACATGCACGCACTTTGGGAAGAAAACCCGAATCGCATTATAAGAACCCGATCCTTGAACTCAATATTTCAGGCAGGTTTATTAATAGGATGAGCTAAGAGAGACTCGAACTCATGACCTCAACATCATTCCCAAATATAAAGAATGAGAATACCACTCGACTAGAAACGCAATGGTACCATTCATTTTATGTGTGTGATTTCTGTTGGTGATTTTAGTGTTATCAACAATCATTTTAGTTAATTGGGATTTACTAGAAAGCAAAGGCTTATCGTATTAAGCTCAATAACGAGTTTGGAGAGTGCGGAGTGCACGCTCGTTCGAGTTAATTCAATAAGGTCTTGGAAATTACATCTTTTGATGAAAGGTAACCATGAATGGTTACATCATTTCATGAAGAGGGATGTTATTTTCTAAAAGGTTTAAACGAAGAGTTGCATCTTTTCGTTGAAAGGTTGCATATTTACATTGAAGGGTTACATCCTTCCGTCGCACCTTTTCACCTCTTATATATAGAGGAATTTGCTTTCATTCTAACATATAGAAAACACACACATACTCTCTAACAATTTGATCAGTGATTTCGTTGCCAAAAACACTGATTGCGTTCTTGTCTTATCCCTGTAAAGATTTCGTGCAACCGAGGCAATCGTAGGGTCGAAATACTTTATAGAGACAGTGATTACACGATTCAAGAACGAATCCGGCAGTCAATTTATACCCTATTTCTAACAAATCTATAAAGTATTTTATGGGATAATCATAAAGATGAATCGTTGAATACATAGAGATTTGACATGAAATTTTCATGATAATAAACCTCTGATTATTAGTTCCTTGTGTCGTGTGTGTTTGAAAGATTATGATATTGGAATTATCATGATATGTGTGGATATATACATTTATTTTGGTACGATCCAAAAGTGGGAAATATACAAGTTTTCCCATGTTCATACTGTTTAAACGAGAGAAATATCGAACTTGCATCTATTTAATTATATGATCCTAAGAGTTGGATCTCAAATAAGATATTGGTCTAAGTTATTGACCATGATACAAATTGAAAGCAAGTCGATGGCGGTGATTGATTTGTTTAAATACCAAATAAAATAAATTTTGATTCTATATCAATTTCAAATTGATGGTTTAGTCGATAGACGGTTTTATCTCCATTTTAAATAAATTTTGGAACTCATCATCAAGATTCAAGAAGCCAATAGCATGTAGTTGTGGCATCACGTAACCCGTGATGAACACGGATATGATCTCTGTCAAAATGAACTCGGAATCGTTCTATTTGTATGTGATTGATGATACATCGCATACAAGTAATCATACACCAACCGTTGAAGCAAGTACGTATGTACGGTACACAATTTCTTATCCTTTTCTTATGTTGAAATGATTCATGATAAACATGAGTATGAATTGTTTATTTACTGTCTAATTCTATTAGACAACGTATACTAAAATTATACTCCGTAATACATGTTACAGAATAAGTAATATGTCTTTTGGAGTGTTTTGAACAACAAAATGAATGGTGGATGCATGAGAAAGTGTTGCATTAATAATTAATTTGAATTGACCGAAACAAATACGGAGTATTATTTAATGAGAATATACTTGAAAGTTTTGGCATCAATCCGTTGCGGTTAACACTGTAACCGTTAACATTGGTGGTAATTAAATTAACACTTACATGCAACTTCATTTTGGTTGAAAAAAAAAAAAAAAAAAAAAAAAAAAAAAAAAACATTTAATTTGGTATGTATACTTATCGCATATTTTCTGATGATACGTAGTAAATTTCTTGTAACTGTCAACATGAATTCATGTCATTCATATTTGCCTGCAATTATTGGCTTGACTAATTTTGGGTAGTACTTGATGAACATAAAAATTAAGGGTATTATTAAATGACTGAGGAATAAATAGTATGTAATAAATGGATTATACCATCTTATTAATTTCAAGTCGCATACTCTTTTATATAGTCTCACTGAGTGTTGAATGACTCATTCATTGTTGATATGCATGTTCGTATTATTATACATAGATATGTGATGTCAATCAAGTAGGTTGTTTATATATCATTCTTGGATATTGACATAGATATCTCTATGGTTGTTTAAAATTGTGATTGTTAATGAGTCACAATGGTTTAATCTTTAACAATCGGTAGGCTTCTTGATGGTTGGTGGTAAAAAGGCATAATCATTGAAAGGACAACTGTCAACTAGTATCTTATACATATATATTTATATATTTAGTATATGTGTATACATATGTATATATTTCTAATATATTCGTATGTATGGTTGCAAAGTGGGTGATTTGTCTCACAAAATAAATAAATAAACAAGAACTATCTGTCTGTTGGTTCTTCATGTGAGTGGTGTCTGCACAAGAGTTTGTGGTCAATGAATAAATTCTAATATGGAATGAGGATTACAATTGTTTAATTGATAATCAATACCGGTATGGTGTTGAATACTGTTTATGCTTGGAAATTGGAGTGATGTATGTGATGACATCAAGTGACCAATATAGCACATGTGTTGAAAATATTAAGCATGATCTAGTATAATGAATTTTGATGTAGCTTAAGTATTTTAATACTTGTAAAAGCCAACCATGAACTATGGTTTAATTCACAATGTGAATCCTTAAAGCATATTGAAATTATATTGAGTTTACTATTGATCATTAAGATTATACATCTACAAGTTGTTGATTTTACACTTGGTATAGATGAGGTGTATTAGCTCAAAGGATGGATGTTGAGATTATTGACATTATAAACTAATTGTCATTACTTCTTGGTTCTAGAAGTGGATTGACTAAGGTATGTTTATAATTATAATCTAACTATCCAATGTAATAGTAATAATTGTGTACATAAGGATAATGGAGATACATTATCAAGGGTGTATAAATTATAGGTTACATTGATTACTTGTGAGAGGTAGACATATGAAAGACTAATCAATCAATTGGTTTGAGTACTCACAAGTTTCTTACAGTAAAATAAGGACTTGGTAAATCCTTGGTTTAAAGGATTGCAAAGAAAAGAAAATTGATTGAAGTCATAATGAATAAGATTAAAAGTTCATGGTGATCCCTAGTTGTGGGATGTCCTTTGACTAAGGCATGTTATCGAAACAAGTGAAAGTTTAGACAATTATGCCTTAGACATACTATGTTTCGTGAGTTGATCACGAATGGAGTGATATATGTGGATTTTGTTGGGTCACACCAAAATTTGGCAAATCACTAGATTAAAACATTAGCCGGAAGCGCGCAATTTGGCTAATGTTATGGGATTGAAGTCCATTAAATCTTCCAAAGTGAGACGCCCAATTCCCTTCTAGTACAACGCTAGGAGCTGAATTCAATGAGGTAAGCTTACTTTCTGAAGATTGAAACACATAAATATTCTGATCCCAAAGTATGTGTTTAGACCCGTAAGTGGAGTTAGGTTGAAGTTTAACTTCTTAATAGTTCTTTTGAAAAATTGCATATGCGGGTGCAAGACTAAAAGAGCTACCTATGTGAACATGAAGTTTTGCCGCTTCAATGGAGCTTTGGACTTAGCTGCCAATATGTTCACTGAAGGATTGGGACACATGGCTTATAATAGTGTCAAGATTGTCTTAGAGATATGTAAGAAACTGATGTGTATAGTATTTTATAGTTTTCATATGAATTGAAGGGTTCAATTCTTCGTGAACACCCTGATTTTCGAATTCTCGTAAATATTATACTAAGTGGAAATTCAATTCTTCATGAACATTTCCATTTATGCATTAGTTTGTTCTGTTTGTTTAATTATTTTAGTAAATCAAGGATTACACTAAAATGGGGGGGATTTGTTGGTGATTTTAGTGTTATCAACAATCATTTTAGTTAATTGGGATTTACTAGAAAGCAAAGGCTTATCGTATTAAGCTCAATAACGAGTTTGGAGAGTGCGGAGTGCACGCTCGTTCGAGTTAATTCAATAAGGTCTTGGAAATTACATCTTTTGATGAAAGGTAACCATGAATGGTTACATCATTTCATGAAGAGGGATGTTATTTTCTAAAAGGTTTAAACGAAGAGTTGCATCTTTTCGTTGAAAGGTTGCATATTTACATTGAAGGGTTACATCCTTCCGTCGCACCTTTTCACCTCTTATATATAGAGGAATTTGCTTTCATTCTAACATATAGAAAACACACACATACTCTCTAACAATTTGATCAGTGATTTCGTTGCCAAAAACACTGATTGCGTTCTTGTCTTATCCCTGTAAAGATTTCGTGCAACCGAGGCAATCGTAGGGTCGAAATACTTTATAGAGACAGTGATTACACGATTCAAGAACGAATCCGGCAGTCAATTTATACCCTATTTCTAACAATTTCTATTGTTTATGGCTTATAATATCCATTTGTAAGAAGTTTGTACACAGCTTGCGCAAATCAAGTGAAATATATTTGCTAAAACTTATACACGTGAAACCCATATGAGTCTTAATAAATAATGAAAACTTATACACGCGAAACCCATATGAGTCTTAATAAATAATGAACTTAACATTTTTCAATCAATACGATAACCCTTATGAAACCCATATCACATGTGAATTATATAAGACCATATGAGTCTTAATAATTAGTTATGTTACTAACGAGTTATGGTGAGCTCGGGTTGCTGGGCAACAAACGAAAACGTAAATAGAAAAAATAAAACATTGTTTTCACAACTAAAAAAATTGAACAAATAATGTATAAAATAAAGTAAAATAATAAAAATGTAGAGTTACTGAAAAAGAAGACATGACCCTTAATGCGATACACAATAGCTTGACCCTTTATTATATACTAGTAAATTTTATTTTATTAAATAATTTAATTTAACTTAACAATTTAGCAAAAGAAGAAAAAACTAAATGTTAGGAAAAAAGAAAGTTGACCCTTTATTATATAGTAAATTTTATTAAATCTAACAAAAGAACGTAACTTATAAAAACTCATTGGAAGGGTCGCAAATCAAGTTTGTTCTTCGGGACCCTTATCTTCGAATTCTTCGGGTACAAGTGAGTGTAGATATGTGCACGGGGGAGTTAGTGGTGTTGAAAGAAAGGTGGGTATTTTTGAAGAACTTTTATCGGAAGGGTCGCATCCACCTCCCGTTCCGAGTGTTAGAATTGGAAATGGAGCTTCTGGTGTCTCATCGTATGAAATCATGAATCGAAAAGGTAAGATGTTTAATCGGTTGAAGGTGAATGGTGTGGTGGTCAAATCGGTCGTCAAAACTCGGAAAGATAATGCTAGTAGACGGTAAGTTGTTTGTGGTTGTTTGACTAAGTTGATGTGTTTCTACTTGTAAGTTTGCATTGTATGTGTACTTGTGTTTTTTATGTATGTTGTTCAAGGCTCGGTGTAGGTTAGTTTGGTAGTTTTGTAATTTCCGAGCTTTGTTATATTTCGTTTCGACTTTGTATATCTCGTTTGTCTTTTCATCTTTCGATGAAGAGGCTATGTTCTATGTTATCATTATTTTTGCCAATAAAAAATAAAAATAAAAACTCATACTCCCTAAACGCTATAAAACAAAAGAACATTGAGAACGTGGAATTTAAAAATAAAAAAAATTAGAAAGAAAGAATTTATATTCTCCCCAACTGAACAAAACTCCTCGTTGCAAAAAAACGTCTCCCAAACATCCACCACCAACAGACAGTGATGGACCGACGGAGGGAGGATGAGATCACGCTGTTAGTTATGAGGTACTCTGTTTATTATGTATAAATATAAGTATATAAATGTTAA
Organism: Rutidosis leptorrhynchoides; assembly: GCF_046630445.1. Taxonomy (NCBI): domain Eukaryota; kingdom Viridiplantae; phylum Streptophyta; class Magnoliopsida; order Asterales; family Asteraceae; genus Rutidosis; species Rutidosis leptorrhynchoides. The sequence goes on from NC_092339.1 coordinate 352,277,538, forward strand.
GGTTCGAATCTGATCGTTTCAATACATTTTTCAACAGGAGCTGGGCAACACGATTCAACGATTTCATTAATAAAATGTGTTTAATTAATAGACGTTCCACTTGGGGGAAGAAATTCACGAGGGTAAGTGGTATTGGTCCTCAACTTAGTAAGATCGATAGGTTTCTAATTTCTGAGAAGTTCAATCTGATGTGGCCAAATCTGTCTGCAGTTGTTCTTGAAAGGTACTTGTCGGACCATTCTCCTATTGTACTCAAAAACACTTTTAATGACTTTGGTCCGAAACCAATCCGTGTATTTAACGCTTGGCTGTCAACAACCGGGGTGGATGATATCATTGAAAAGGCATGGAACGATTGTATTGTTACAGGATCGAGGAGAGATTGTATTGTTTGGAACAAGCTGTAAAATGTCAAGTTGGAACTAAAAAAGATACTGCACATCACTCGAAAAGTTGGATGCGAAAATTCTTGAACACTCGAAAGCTGCAGAGAATTGGTGTAAGACCCGAATAATTATTGTACAGAGGTGTAAATAGGGTACATAAAGTGTGGGAAACATCGTGCAGTTAAACAGGGGTCAGAACCTGTGCAGACCCTTGTGTGCGCCGCGCACACCTAAGGGAGCGCGCCGCGCACTGCATTTGGGCACAGTTTTCTGCTTTTTAAATTAAAGTTAAATGAAGGGCATTGTTGTCTTTTCACATGAGAACGAGTTTGGGGCTGTAATGGCCAGTTGAGTGGTGGTTGAAACACATTTAACCTTATCACCTACCACATCATCTCTCCAAATTCAATTCCTAGAGTGAGGAACCTATTAAGAGAGAAAAAGCTCGAATCGAGAAGGAAGAAGTTGATTTCGGGCCAAAGCGTGTATGTTAAAGTTGTTCATCCATTCACTAGCTACGTTTTGATTGTGGTGGTATGTCCTAACTTTAATTTTCTTATTTTAATTTGTTTAAGGGTTATGGTTTTGGGTTAGTGATGAACACAAAACCCATATTTGGTGATTTTGGGTGTTTTTGGGTAAGTTTGGGTCATGAGGACTCAAAGATGATTAACCTACGGTTTTGAAATGATAAATGAGTTTATGAGTCTTAATTGGTTAGTTAATTTCTAGCACACCTAGATAATAAGTAAATGGGTGTTATTTGGGCATGTTGGTGACCCAAATGGGTGTGTTAACCTTGGAATGGGTCAAATGGGTCCTTGGTGACCTAAGTGATTAAATGAACAAGAAAACACACTAACCTTGTGTTAATAGGCGTATTAAGACCATAATTGGCTAGTGTTAGGGTTTTGGCAAAGTTGACCCAAATATTAGGGTTAAGAGTGCATATGGGTCGAAATTGCACTAGGGGTCAAAATGACACTAGGATGGTGAGTGAGTTGGTTGACCAACTTGTCTGTGTGTTAATTGAGTACTTATTGTATTAGGTACTTTGCTTTGAAGCTTTTGGAAGTATAAAACCATCACCGCGTCGTTAAGGTGAGTGGAATAATTATATGCGTAGGTATATAATGTATTTATTTGTGTAGCGTGAGATGTGAAGTGTCGATGTGCTAAGACACCACGTTCACGTAGTGAGTGAAGTGTCGATGTGCTAAGACACCACTCTAAGTAGTATGACAGAGTGAAGTATCGATGTGCTAAGATGCCACTCCCAGAAAGTAATGAGTGAAGTGTCGATGTGTTAAGACACCACTCGGGGTAAAGTATCGACGTGTTAAGATGCCACCCCAAGTAAGATGAAGAGTGAAGTGTCGACGTGTTAAGACACCACTCGGAGTGAAGTATCGACGTGTTAAGATGCCACTCCAAGAACTATCACGGGTGAAGTGTCGACGTGTTAAGACGCCACCCGGGGTGAAGCATCGACGTGTTAAGATGCCACCCGTGGGATTAGTGTATGACGTGTTAAGTACTCTAATGGTTGTTATGAACACCAATGGGAAATTCGAGTACCATCCCTTATACGATTGGTTAACCATGGTTATGTGTTGTTATATAGCATAATACATTGTTCGTGTTATATGCTATCGTTTGTGCTAGCTCGTGATATTGGGGATTTTAGCGTTGTACTTTGAGATGGTAAGCTAATTTAAATGCTAGCGTGTATGAGGTAATTGTGTATGTGATTGCAAGTAAGTAGGTTATATATGTACGTGTATAATTATTGCATTCACTAAGCGTTTTGCTTACCCTCTCGTTGTTTACGTTTTTATAGGCTCCGGCGTGGACAAGGGAAAGGGTATTCATTTGGACTAGTGATCTCGCTTTTCGTTTGTTAGGAGAAGCTTTTGGGTGTATTAGCTTTTGAAGTTTGACCAATTTGAGTAGTTTAACCCCAAACACCATGCTCATAGTGTCGTTTGAAATTTAAACTAATGTGGTCGAAACTTATATTTTGTATGAAACTCGTAATTTGGGTCGATGTGGGCCCGATGTCGTAAAACTTGTTTTATTATCGAATCGTGTGAGTTTTACATATTATAATGTGTTGTGAAAAACGTTTCGTCTAAGAGTGTCGGAAAGTGGGAGATCATTAATCAAAAATTGGAAAATCCGGACAGTGGGCTGCCAGGCCTTGTGCGCGCCGCGTACCTAAGGTGATGCGCGCCACGCACTACAGTGTGTATAAAAAAATTTATTACGCGTATTCGATTGTATAACGGGTTGAGTCGTTACAATTGGGAGTTAATTGCAAAGACCAGGGTATTGACTGAGCAGGAAAATGCTAGATGGTTAAATGAGAGAAAAGCATGGTTCACAAAGAAAAATCGCGAACGAATATGTTGAAACAGAAGTCATGGGTAAAGTGGATATTTGTAACGACCCGTCAAAATCGCTATTGACGCGGCACGTTAATCATTGATTCCACAGTGAGGTTTTGACCTCTATATGATACGTTTTGATAAAATATTGCATTCATTAAAATAAGTGACTTTCTAAACATAGAAAGTTATAAACATGTGGGCGAGTGCTTAGGTATAAGCAAAACCCCGAAATACATAAGTCTTTAATTTACAGGTTAACATCACAGTCCAATTATTTATTACACAACGCAGTTTTATTTTGAATGCAATAAATTTTGTACAAAGCATGAGAGACTCCATGCAGGCAACAAGCACATCACAGCGGAAGCATTCTAAGGACCTGAGAATAAAACATGATAAAAAGTCAACACGAATGTTGGTGAGTTATAGGTTTAATTGCTCGAGTCATAAACATATATAAAGATAGACCACAAGATTTCATCAAAAGTTTATCAATAGATTCTACGTAACAGAGCACCCTGGTAACTAAACTTAACGCTATAGTGATAATTACCCCATTCGTTTTAATACACGCAAACCAACGTGTCTTAAACTCAAATAACATACGTCCGTTAAAAGGCTAGTGCTCTAGCTCGGACGGGGATGTCAAGCCCTATGGATCCATATACAATTATTCGCGCCCACCAGTCCATATCCTATGTACTGGCAGCTACTAGTTACCAAAGCTAAGGGATTTTCAGTTTAACTAAGTGTAGAATTTAGTATGTACTTGTGTCTTATCGCGTTTAAAATAAATTGCATATATTCTCAGCCCAAAAATATTTAAAGTATTTAAAAAGGGAGACTATAAACTCACAGTTCAATATTGAGACTCAATATTGTAGGCAAATTGCGTAGACGTAATGATGGTAGACGACTGTATGGTTGGCCATGGATTCAAGAACAATACCCCGAACAATACCCAATATTTCCTTAGCTTAAAGTGGTTTAAAACCCGAATTAAAACACCCTCAAATATACTTTATTATTATTAAACTTAAATTTAAAATTATAATTATAATTTAAATATAAATTTTTATTACTGAAGAAAAAATATGTGATAATTCGTCGAGCAAAACAGGCGTATTTATATTACTTTTCCGTTTACTGTAGCTCATGCGATCGCATGAGTTTTCAGTGTTTTTGCCATGCGATCGCATGGCCGCCTTTTCTGTTTTTGTTTGCTAGTTCGTCGACATCAAATAGTGTTACTGTAGCAAATAGTGTTTTAATGTAGCAAATAATCTGCTCAATCGGATGCTCCCTTGTCCATTTGGTGTTATGAACAGGTGAGCTGGTTGTAGAACACACAGCATCTTGATCATCAGCTGGTTCAGATGAGTGAGCAGCAACAGAAGGTTGCTGATCAATATCAGTAGAATCAGTACCAGCTTGTGATCTCTCAGAACCAGCAGACCCAGGCTCATAGTGTTTTACAGCAACAAATAGTGTTTACTGTAGCAAATAGTGTTTACTGTAGCAAATAGTGTTTACTGTAGCAAATCACTGTAGCAAGTCGTTTTCACTGTAGCACTGTAGCAAAATACGGTTTCACTGTAGCAAATAGTGTTTACTGTAGCAAATAGTGTTTACTGTAGCAAATCACTGTAGCAAAGTCGTTTTCACTGTAGGAAAGTCGTTTTTACTTGTACATATATATATACATACATATAATTGTTCATGAATCGTCGAGAGTAATCAAAGGTAATTGTATATATGAAACAGTTCTAAAATTTTGAGACTCAATCTAACAGACTTTGTTTAGCGTGTTAAAATAATAAATCGTATAGAGAATTGGTTTAAATAAGTCAAAAATTTTCGGGTCATCACAGTACCTCCCCCTTAAAGAAAATTTCGTCCCGAAATTTTGAGTAGTACCTGTTTCATGAGCGATATCAGTGAACAAATGTGGATACTTTTGCTTCATCTGATCTTCACGTTCCCAAGTAAACTCGGGTCCTCGTCTTGCGTTCCAACGAACCCTAACTATCGGTATTTTGCTTTGTTTTAATTGTTTGACCTCACGGTCCATGATTTCAACAGGTTCTTCGATAAAATGGAGTTTATCATTGATTCGTATTTCGTCAAGAGGAATTACGACATCCTCTTCAGCTAAACATTTCTTCAAATTTGACACGTGAAATGTGTTGTGAACACTACTAAGTTCTTGCGGTAGCTTTAATCGATAAGCAACTGTTCCAATTCTTTCGGTGATTTCAAAGGGTCCTACGTACCTAGGACTTAGCTTTCCTCGTTTACCGAATCGTACAACGCCTTTCCAGGGTGACACTTTCAACATGACTTTGTCGCCCACTTGAAATTCTAGCGGTTTTCTTCTTACATCAGCATAACTCTTTTGGCGACTCATGGCCGTTTTCAATCGCTGCTGTATTTGAATGATCTTTTCAGTGGTTTCGTGAATAATTTCTGGTCCAGTAAGTTGTCTTTCTCCTACTTCACTCCAACATATAGGAGATCTACACTTTCTACCGTAAAGTGCTTCAAATGGCGCTGCGTTGATGCTCGTATGATAGCTGTTATTGTATGAAAATTCTGCCAACGGTAAGTGTCGATCCCAACTGGTTCCAAAGTCAATCACGCATGCCCGTAACATGTCTTCCAATGTTTGTATTGTTCTTTCACTTTGACCATCTGTCTGTGGGTGATAAGCGGTGCTCATATCTAATCGAGTTCCCAATGCTTTTTGTAATGACTGCCAGAAACGTGATGTGAATCGGGTGTCGCGATCAGATATGATAGAGATGGGTACACCATGCCTGGAAACTACTTCCTTCAAATATAGGCGTGCTAATTTCTCCATACTGTCTGTCTCCTTTATTGGTAGAAAGTGAGCTGATTTAGTTAGACGATCAACTATCACCCAAATAGTATCATGACTACTTGCAGTCCTTGGCAATTTCGTAATGAAATCCATAGTTATTCTTTCCCATTTCCACTGCGGAATTTCTGGTTGTTGCAGTAATCCTGACGGCTTTTGGTGCTCAGCTTTGACCTTTGCACACGTCAAACATTTGCTTACATAAGTAGCAATTTCTGTCTTCATATTAGGCCACCAATAAAACTTCTTGAGATCGTGGTACATTTTCCCGTTTCCTGGGTGAATTGAGTACCTCGTTTTGTGTGCTTCATCTAGTACTAGTTGCCTTAGATTACCATTGTGACGATCGCTCCAAATCCATATGGACGAACACGTCATTCATCGATTTCATTGCGAGGTATTTGACCTCTATATGATACATTTTGTAAACATTGCATTCTTTAGAAAAGGCACACCATCAATGAATATTTAAATCAAAGGTTCTCGACATCTGATGATTTCTATATATAGACAATCACCGTAAATAATAGTGTACAATAGTAATTCCGTTGACAATGCAGTCAAAATAAGATACATGGTGATGATTTTGTGAATGCAACGTTTTCTTGAATAAAGTATGCAAGACTCCATGCACATAGCTTGTATAACATGTAAGCAAACAGCGGAAGACTTCTAGAGAACCTGAAAATAAACATGCTAATAAGTGTCAACACAAAGGTTGGTGAGTTCATAGTTTTAATGTTTTGCATAATCTGTACATAAAAGTAGATCACAAGATTTCAGTTGTTCCATCCAGAAACGTTTATCAAAATATTCTACGAAATTGAGCACCCTGGTAACTAAACTTAACGTATATATAATTTGTACCCATTGTATAATCATCTTAAAAATACACGTAAACCAACGTGTACGCTTCTCAAATAGCATACGTTCGTTAAAAGGCTAGTGCTCTAGCTCGGACGGGGATGTCAAGCCCTATGGATCCATATACAACTACTCGCGCCCACCAGTTCTTATAACTGGCAGTTACTAGTTACCAAAGCTAAGGGATTTTCGGTTCAAACTCAGTATAGAATTTAGTATGTACTTGTGCCCATTATTTTTAAAATAAAGTGCATGTATTCTCAGCCCAAAAATATATATTGCAAAATCATTTAAAAAGGGAGCAAATGAAACTCACACATATAAATATTGTATATCTGTTAATAAAGCATTTGCATGTATTCTCAGCCCAAAAATGTAGAGAGTAAAAGGGATCTTATGAAACTCACCTTAGCAGCACATAAAGTTGTTCATCATAATGTGACCGAAACTCGGATTACCAAATAATCGTAGATCTCAACCTAGAGAACATATGTTGGTCAATAAATATCTATCAAGCTAGGTCAGGTCATAGTGTATCACAATCCTAATGCTCGAGATCGACATACAAAAGTTTATCCAAAGTCGTTTCAAAAAGTCAATTTTGACAGTAGTTCAACAAAACGAGACGTACCTTATATAAGGATTCATTTACTCGGTTGGTAATATTCAAAAATCCATTTTATCAATCTCGTAAACAAGTTGTTTAAATCTTAATTGCAGATTCAAAAGCAATTTCAATTAACGTCAATCATAATTCAGTTGATCATATCTTTTAATCCGTTTATCGAAACTATTCGGTGTCAAAAAGAAAAGTTATTGATTTTTCGCCAGCTTTCCAAAAACATGTATATCATATACCTTTTACCAGTAATATATGTATTTAATTCGTGATTCATCATAAACTGTTTAACGACGAAATTTAGCATACAAACTTGTATAAATATATATACTCGAGCACTAGACATGGATACACTATTAGTATATAAAAGATAAAATATAAATGCTTACGTATCAATATTGTGATTCAATATTTCAGAAAAGTACGTAGACGTAACGGAGATGATAAACACTAGGTTTGATTCATAAATATACCCTCGAACATTACCCATAATTTCCTTAGCTCTATCCCGCTTGAAACCCCATTTTGAAAGTGACACGCTCATAACCTCGTCGTAATATTTTATGTATAATACTAATACTACTAATTAAGATTAATAATAATAATAATAATATTAGTCTTAATAATAATAATAAATAATAAATATAATACAGAGTAATATAGATAAATATGTTTGTGTAGGAATTAAGCTAGAACTCGATCAATTTATAGAACCTTTTCTGAAAAAGTACCCCATGCGATCGCATGGGATTTGTGCTTCAAGGCTATGCGATCGCATGGCCCTCTGATCCAGCTCACAAACTTTTAACTTTTTGTTTGTCGACATAATTTTATATAATATATAATATATTTAATTTATATAATTAATTATATATTATATTAAATTCACATGCATAGTTGACTTGTAATTTTTGTTCCGATAAGTCGTACGTCATCACTCGACTTATGTCCCGGTTCCAGTTTTTCAAATGTCCTTTCGTACGCTGAGAAAACTTGTATTTTACATTTCGTGTCACGTACCTTTGTCAAAATATAGCCTTAAATTATTCCTAAACTATACCGCTCAAAGTATATCTTAAACTTTCGAGTGTTTTGGTCATTTACTTCTATAAATCATTGTCTCGCTATTTGTTAATATATATATATATATATATATATATATATATATATATATATATATAATAACAAATCGTTTTATGACCAAGTTAATATATATTTTCAACATTCATAAACACGTTTTAAATATACGTCACAAGTTATTCATACAATTAATATTCCAACTTATCATATATATTCAAATAAATATTTAAACCAATAAGTTTAATATACGGTATCAAACAATTAATACATTGTTACGTTTTCAAGTTATAGTATATATATATGTATCTATATACATATAATTGTTCGCGAATCGTCAAGAACAACCGAAAGGTATTTGAATATATGAAAGTAGTTCAGAAATTTTGAGATTCGGTTTTACAGACTTTGTTTATCGTGTCGAAAACGTTAAATCATTTAAAGATAATGTTTAAATTTGGTCAAAAATTTCCGGGTTGTCACAGTACCTACCCGTTAAAGAAATTTCGTCCCGAAATTTGAGTGAGGTCGTCATGGCTAACAATAAAAATGTTTTCATGACGAATATGAGTTGGTAAATAGAATTTTATCACCATTGAATAATACGGATAAAACAATCCGATTACTCGAAGCGTATGAGAGAAGTTATCGTAATAGAGTGAAATGGAGAATAGAGATTCGTCTTATCTCTTGATGTAGTAACGATTGATTTCCGGAATTTAAGGAATAGAAAATCTTCATAATTTAAATAAGATTTGATTCTTCGAAATTTAAGGAAGTTAGGATTTCCTTTTATTAAATGCGTAATCTGCCTCGATTGCTATGTCTGATATTTTGCCATAAATTGACCTCTTCCGTTTCATTTATTTTCACCACTCCTATAATCTTCTTTCTTATTTCATACTTACAAAAGATTTGTGAAAATGCTTCATCCAGTTCTGATTCTTGATATTTTCTTGGCTATAATATCATTCATTCTTCTTTTTCATCTGCCACCAGAGGAGGTTATTTTCTTCTACTATTACCTTGGGGTTATATTGTTTTTCATTCTCCCGTGTCTTTATATTGCTATACGCATTGATATACATGGTTTGTAATTTCGGGGTTGTTTTTGGGCTTTATATTTTCCATTATATTTCAGAGCTTCATGCTTTCGTTTTCTATAATTATTATCATCCCCAGTTAATACTTTCTTTTATTTGCTGTGATTTATACCCCAATTTCTATTTCGGAGTTTTGTCCCTTCGTTTCTTCTTCTTCTTGTGACTAAGCATTGCTTGTAATGGTCCAGAATTCGTAGGTATGGATTTTGAAATGAACATAGTTAATGTTCTAAGAAAGAAACAGTAATGGCACAATCTGACTTGTCAAATTACCAGAATACCTCGAAAAAGACCGAATCATCAAGAAAAATATTTTCTTGATATGTTTAGAGGTTAAATAGAATGAAAGAGTTATGTAACATGGTTCATGATGAGGGTATGATCTGTGAACCTTTATCACGTTCCATTAGAAACTCAGCATGACTTACTGTAATATAATCACGTTGATCAAATGTCATTATATTATACTAACTCATGCTTCAATTCCCAACACTACTTCAAAAACATCCATTTTTCGAAATTTTCAGAAATTAGAAACTAAAATAGTTTCTTTTATGATGTAACACAGATAGCGTGAAGAGATAAATAATTTCGGATGAAAATAGTTATGAAGATATCTTCAGAAATATCGAAGATATTTATAATGAAAGATATGATAATATCTTAGAATTTCTAATATCGAAGGATAATGAAGAAGATTTGTTCGTAACGGATTTTGAGTCAGGAGCAAGGTATTCGTTAATGACTTCAGCAGATAATGAATCATTTGTATTCTTTGAAGGCAGTTTTAGTCTTTGTGATTTGTCCACAGCCTCCTTCATGGTCTGCTCAATCCGTTTTCAGTTCCAAACCTTCTCTTTTTCTCAGCTTTATCACCATACTATTCTTTATCATCAAACTTTTGACTGTTAAGGTCGTTTACAGTTTTTGCTGCTTCATCAGCATTTTTTTAAAATTCGGAGCACTAGTTTCGCAGTTTGGGTGTTTTTCAGAAACTTCACCTTCGAAGTAAATAAGTCTAGAAGATATACATTATATGTATATATATAACTGTTGGCGTAGAATTGCTGCGAAATTCGAAATACTGATTGCTAATTCCCGGTAGTTGGTATGACAAATATTGTTACAAGATGTAGGTGAGTACATGATGGGGTTTCAATGAGTATAATGATTTTTTGGAAGGTCACAGATCAATGAAGTTGTTGGTAAATTTACTGCTAATGTGGTGAAACATGAAAGGTTCCCCAGTAACAAGAATGTATATGTCAAGGTTATAATAAGGCTAATCTGAAAAGTCAAAGTTGACTGGTTGAAAGTGTGGTAAAACTGGATACTTTGAAAAGGAATTGCAAGATTATTTTCGGTAATAACGATGCTAAAGGATCTTTCATAGTTTTGAAGTCAAAGTATAGCTTTGAAAGATGTAGGAATCTAAGAATGATGTCTTTTGTTAAATCTTGACTTGGATTTTGATTTGTCAAAATCAAAATATGTAATCAAATTTGGATGAGAATGGTTGTTTTGATTTTTATAAAAGAATATATATATTGTTGTGAAAGTAGTGAGTATAGTTGATAATTTGCTGAATCAGAATAGAAGAATGTAACATATTAATTGTGAATTTATATATATCTCTCGGGTATTACCTACCTGTTAAAATATTCACACTATTAACAGTTTTTACAAAAGAATTTTCTTAACTACAATCTTTATGAAAATATACCTACATATATATATTTTCTCTAGACGTAATCATAGATTTAATGAGTTAACATAATATTAATCTCATCTGGTTTTCGACTTGGACTAGAATATATAATCTCTAAAACTTTTAGAAACTACATATTCTCTGCAGAATATTTCATTGATGAAGTTATGAATCAATACTTCATCGTTTCTTGTTGTTGGTATTCCTTGGTATCTATGACGTTGTTGTTCGAGGTACTGATTGTAATGTTGAGGTGTGGGATGCGGAGGTTGTTGGTGGTGGTGGTAATGGTACTGTTGGTGTTGATGATGGTGGTACTGCTGATGCCGGTGATGCTGCTGGTGCTTGTAACCTTTGCACCATATTTTCCAAAGTCACTACCCGAGCGCGAAGCTCGTTGACTTATTCTATTACACCGGGGTGGTTGTCGGTTCGGACGAGTGGACGAATAAGATCTAGAATTTGAGATAATATATAATCGTGACGAGATACTCTGGAAATGAGAGAGAAAATGGTGTCTCGAACAGGTTCGCCGGTAAGTGCTTCAGGTTCTTCGCCAAGAGGGCAATGTGGTGGATGGAAGGGATCGCCTTCTTCTTGTCTCCAATAATTAAGTAGGCTACGAACCCATTCCCAATTCATCCAGAATAGATGATGGCTAATTGGTTGATCCATTCCGGTTACACTGTCTTCGGAATTCAGGTGAATATCCATATCGGAATAGCTGTCAGAGTTTAAGGAATTTGAACTAGATACGGGATCTATCTTGTATAATTAGGGAGATGATTTTTTTTATATGAATTAGATTATAGAATTGAGTTTGGTATTCTTCAATACATAATTTACATATGTATATATAATACCAAATTCCATAAATCACGGAGAAATTTTCGAAAGATGTCAGAAAAAGTTTACAGTAATAGATACGCTAAGATATGAATTTTGTCTATACACTATTCATGCAATCAATGCAGTAAAACGTGTCTAGACTAGGAATGCTAAGCAGGTAATTTCCGACAAGAAATGATAAGCAAAACTTTTGACATGCAGACACAGTCGAAGTCCAGACTTACGAATGCATCCTAACAACTATCAGTTAGACACACTAATGCAAGACCTGGTTCACTAGGACCAACGCTCTGATACCAACTGTGACGATCGCTCCAAATCCATATGGACGAACACGTCATTCATCGATTTCATTGCGAGGTATTTGACCTCTATATGATACATTTTGTAAACATTGCATTCTTTAGAAAAGGCACACCATCAATGAATATTTAAATCAAAGGTTCTCGACATCTGATGATTTCTATATATAGACAATCACCGTAAATAATAGTGTACAATAGTAATTCCGTTGACAATGCAGTCAAAATAAGATACATGGTGATGATTTTGTGAATGCAACGTTTTCTTGAATAAAGTATGCAAGACTCCATGCACATAGCTTGTATAACATGTAAGCAAACAGCGGAAGACTTCTAGAGAACCTGAGAATAAACATGCTAATAAGTGTCAACACAAAGGTTGGTGAGTTCATAGTTTTAATGTTTTGCATAATCTGTACATAAAAGTAGATCACAAGATTTCAGTTGTTCCATCCAGAAACGTTTATCAAAATATTCTACGAAATTGAGCACCCTGGTAACTAAACTTAACGTATATATAATTTGTACCCATTGTATAATCATCTTAAAAATACACGTAAACCAACGTGTACGCTTCTCAAATAGCATACGTCCGTTAAAAGGCCAGTGCTCTAGCTCGGACGGGGATGTCAAGCCCTATGGATCCATATACAACTACTCGCGCCCACCAGTTCTTATAACTGGCAGTTACTAGTTACCAAAGCTAAGGGATTTTCGGTTCAAACTCAGTATAGAATTTAGTATGTACTTGTGCCCATTATTTTTAAAATAAAGTGCATGTATTCTCAGCCCAAAAATATATATTGCAAAATCATTTAAAAAGGGAGCAAATGAAACTCACACATATAAATATTGTATATCGGTTAATAAAGCATTTGCATGTATTCTCAGCCCAAAAATGTAGAGAGTAAAAGAGATCTTATGAAACTCACCTTAGCAGCACATAAAGTTGTTCATCATAATGTGACCGAAACTCGGATTACCAAATAATCGTAGATCTCAACCTAGAGAACATATGTTGGTCAATAAATATCTATCAAGCTAGGTCAGGTCATAGTGTATCACAATCCTAATGCTCGAGATCGACATACAAAAGTTTATCCAGAGTCGTTTTAAAAAGTCAATTTTGACAGTAGTTCAACAAAACGAGACGTTATATAAGGATTCATTTACTCGGTTGGTAATATTCAAAAATCCATTTTATCAATCTCGTAAACAAGTTGTTTAAATCTTAATTGCAGATTCAAAAGCAATTTCAATTAACGTCAATCATAATTCAGTTGATCATATCTTTTAATCCGTTTATCGAAACTATTCGGTGTCAAAAAGAAAAGTTATTGATTTTTCGCCAGCTTTCCAAAAACATGTATATCATATACCTTTTACCAGTAATATATGTATTTAATTCGTGATTCATCATAAACTATTTAACGACAAAATTTAGCATACAAACTTGTATAAATATATATACTCGAGCACTAGACATGGATACACTATTAGTATATAAAAGATAAAATATAAATGCTTACGTATCAATATTGTGATTCAATATTTCAGAAAAGTACGTAGACGTAACGGAGATGATAAACACTAGGTTTGATTCATAAATATACCCTCGAACATTACCCATAATTTTCTTAGCTCTATCCCGCTTGAAACCCCATTTTGAAAGTGACACGCTCATAACCTCGTCGTAATATTTTATGTATAATACTAATACTACTAATTAAGATTAATAATAATAATAATAATAATATTAATCTTAATAATAATAATAATAAATAATAAATATAATACGGAGTAATATAGATAAATATGTTTGTGTAGGAATTAAGCTAGAACTCGATCAATTTATAGAACCTTTTCTGAAAAAGTACCCCATGCGATCGCATGGGATTTGTGCTTCAAGGCCATGCGATCGCATGGCCCTCTGATCCAGCTCACAAACTTTTAACTTTTTGTTTTTCGACATAATTTTATATAATATATAATATATTTAATTTATATAATTAATTATATATTATATTAAATTCACATGCATAGTTGACTTGTAATTTTTGTTCCGATAAGTCGTACGTCATCACTCGACTTATGTCCCGGTTCTAGTTTTTCAAATGTCCTTTCGTACGCTGAGAAAACTTGTATTTTACATTTCGTGTCACGTACCTTTGTCAAAATATAGCCTTAAATTATTCCTAAACTATACCACTCAAAGTATATCTTAAACTTTCGAGTGTTTTGGTCATATACTTCTATAAATCATTGTCTCGCTATTTGTTAATATATATATATATATATATATATATATATATATATATATATATATATATATATATATATATATATATATATATAATAACAAATCGTTTTATGACCAAGTTAATATATATTTTCAACATTCATAAACACGTTTTAAATATACGTCGCAAGTTATTCATACAATTAATATTCCAACTTATCATATATATTCAAATAAATATTTAAACCAATAAGTTTAATATACGGTATCAAACAATTAATACATTGTTACGTTTTCAAGTTATAGTATATATATATATGTATCTATATACATATAATTGTTCGCGAATCGTCAAGAACAACCGAAAGGTATTTGAATATATGAAAGTAGTTCAGAAATTTTGAGATTCGGTTTTACAGACTTTGCTTATCGTGTCGAAAACGTTAAATCATTTAAAGATAATGTTTAAATTTGGTCAAAAATTTCCGGGTTGTCACAACCATATTTTGGTACCCATATCCTATCAGCAAAATACAGGGTTCCATCAGCTTTTACCTCAAGCTGTTTTTCTAACCCTCTGCTCATTTCGCCTTTTTCATTTTCTTCTTTTAAAGCTTCCAACTGTGCTGCTTGAATTTGCTTTGTGAGATCGGTACGAATTGTAATATTCAAAGCTCGGACCCTAAGAGGTTTTACTCTTTCTTTTCGACTTAGGGCATCAGCTACAACATTAGCCTTTTCGGGGTGGTAACGGATTTCACAATCGTAATCGTTTAACAACTCTACCCAGCGACGTTGCCTCATATTGAGTTGTTTTTGATCAAAAATATGCTGAAGACTCTTATGGTCAGTGTACACTGTACACTTGGTGCCATATAGTTAGTGTCTCCATATTTTGAGTGCAAAAACTACAGCTCCAAGTTCCAAATCGTGTGTTGTATAGTTCTTTTCATGAATTTTTAGTTGTCGTGAGGCATATGCGATAACTTTTGTGCGTTGCATTAATACACTTCCTAAACCTTGGTGCGAAGCGTCACAATAGATCACGAAATCATCATTTCCTTCTGGTAATGACAAAATGGGTGCAGACGTTAACTTCTTCTTTAACAACTGGAATGAGGATTCCTGTTCCGTGGACCAATCATACTTCTTTCCCTTTTGAGTCAATGAAGTTAAGGGTTTGGCGATTCTAGAGAAATCTTGAATGAATCTTCGGTAGTAACCAGCAAGACCTAAGAATTAGCGGATTTGTGTTGGAGTCTTCGGTGTTTCCCATTTACTAATGGCTTCGATCTTGGCAGGGTCAACTTTAATTCCATGTTTACTGACAACATGTCCCAAAAATTGTACTTCTTGTAACCAGAAATCACACTTCGAAAATTTTGCGTACAATTCTTCTTTCTTGAGTATCTCTAGTACCAGTCTTAAGTGTTGCTCATGTTCTTCCTTGTTCTTCGAGTAAATCAATATGTCGTCGATAAAAACAATGACAAATTTGTCTAAATACGGTCTACAGATGCGATTCATTAGATCCATGAATACTGCTGGAGCATTAGTCAATCCAAAAGGCATGACTAGAAATTCATAGTGACCGTAACGGGTTCTGAACGCGGTTTTAGGAACATCTTCTTCCTTCACTCTCAGCTGATGATATCCGGAGCGTAGATCAATCTTGGAATAAACACTTGATCCTTGCAATTGATCAAACAAATCATCAATCCTCGGTAATGGGTACCGATTCTTGATCATTAATTTGTTTAATTCTCGGTAATCTATGCACATTCTCATAGATCCATCCTTCTTCTTGACGAACAGAATAGGAGCACCCCAAGGTGAAAAACTAGGACGAATAAATCCACGGTCCGATAATTCTTGCAACTGGTCTTGTAATTCTTGCATTTCTGAAGGTGCAAGTCTATATGGAGATCGGGCTACAGGTGCAGCTCCTGGTATGAGATCAATCTGGAATTCTACACATCTGTGTGGAGGTAGCCCCGGTAATTCTTCTGGAAATACTCTGGGATATTCTCTTACAACTGGCATGTCATTAATTCTTCTTTCTTCAGTATCGATCTTCTTTACATGTGCCAAAATAGCATAACAACCTTTTCTTATAAGTTTCTGGGCCTTCATACAGCTGATAAAGTTCAGCTTTGAGTTGCTCTTCTCCCCATAAATCATTAATGACGTTTCATCCTTACGAGGGATGCGAATTGCTTTCTCAGCGCAAACAACTTCCGCTCTTGTTTTGGACATCCAGTCCATGCCAACGATTACGCCAAAACTTCCTAATTCTACGGGTATCAAATCGATTTTGAAGGTTTCACCAGCGAGATTCATTTCGCAACCATGGCAAATTTTATCGGCTTTTATCAGTTTACCATTAGCTAATTCAATAGTATATTTATCGTCTAGAGGTAATGATGCACATTTTAGTTTAAAACTAAAGTCTTTACACATATAACTTCTATCAGCACCCGTATCAAACATAATAGAAGCTAGTTGATTATTAACGGTAAACGTACCCGTGACAAGATTAGGATCCTCACGTGCTTTACTGGCACTAACATTAAATGCCCTCCCACGTGCGGGTTCTTTGTTCTTCTCCTTATCAGGGCATTGATTTATAAAGTGACCAGACTTCCCGCATCCAAAACATTTCTTGACATCGGTCAGTTTTGTCTTTACTTCAGAAACGGTGGCATAACAATCTTTCGCCACATGTCCTTTCTTGTTGCACTTATCACAGACCACTTGACAATAACCTGCATGATGTGTGTAACATCTTTTGCAGAACGGATGGGGTCCCTTATAGTTTGGACTTGCAGTTGCCCCATCTTGTTTACCTTTAAAAGTTTCTTGTTTCTTCAGGTGAGTACTTTTGCCCTTATAGTCTTCCCATTTCCTCTTTCCTTCAGTTGTCTTGACTTCGGTAATTGGTGCCTTAATCGAACTCTCTGTGATCTGGTCCATGAGTTGGTGTGCCATTGTCATGGCTTCCTGCATCGTATTTGGTTTGGACGATGTAACATTTCCTTTGATATTGATCGATAAACCGTCAATATACATTTCTATCTTTCGTTTCTCGTTTGGCACCAATTCGGGACACAACAAGGCTAGTTCCATGAAACGCTTTTCATAGTTATTGAGATTCGCGCCGATAACCTTCAGATTACGTAACTCAGATTCCATTTTTCTGATCTCGTTTCGAGGACAGTACTCCTCGATTAGCATCTTTTTCAGTTCTTCCCAAGAGATATCATATGCCGTATCTATTCCTTCTGCTTTAGCATAATTGTTCTACCAAGTAAGTGCACCATCTTGCAACGTGCACGAAGCATACTTTGACTTGTCTCCGTTCGCACAATTACTGATTTTGAAAACGGACTCCATCTTTTCAAACCATCGGGTTAGACCGACTGGTCCCTCGGTTGCACTAAACGTCTGTGGTTTGCATCCTTGAAAAGTTTTGTATGAGCATCCGTTTCGTGAGTTTGTGTTTACGACTGCTGCTTTGGCTGCTGCTTCGGCTGTTGCTTTTGCTGCTTCGGTTGCAGCAATTCTTTCATTCACACGTTTCTCGACTAGTTGCTCAAACTCAGCATCCGACATTTGAGACATGTTTCTTCAATAAACACAACAGATATAATTTAATCATATAGAATATTATAGGTAAAATGAGTTGTCAATAGTTAATCATAGCATATTAATAATATGAACCAATTATTATAAAAGCCTTTTCTTCTTATTAGCATTTTATAATTATTTCTAGGGTATTACCTACCCGTTAAGTTCATACATAATAGCTAGTACAAGGAATTAACTACTAAAATCCTAATAATATTCCACTATAAAAAATTATAGCGAGTTACTACATTATTATGTAATAATAATAATAATAAGAAGTAGTAATAATACAAATAATCATTCCATGCATTTATTATTAATAAACCAAAATAATACAATACCATACAATACTGATATTTTACATATGCTTATTTTACATAACAAGATAGAGTAGCACACATAAGCAATAAAATAGCGCATGGAAGATTTATGGTTGCGAGGTCGTTCATTCAGAACTATCAGAAACTTCTTCCCATTTGGTTCTCTCTGCCAATTGTTTGTGTGCACATGGTCCGACAGACATTCTGGCAGTGTATATTATTTTTAGTTGGGGTTTTGAGGTACCCGTTGCCTCAGTGGGTTTAATACAATAAGGGTGGTTACGGATCGAATGGTCCTGTTCTTTTTTAATAATTAAGGACATTTTATTATTGTGGTTGTTTTTATTATCTATAGCAAGTTGGAATTTCTCCTTAGTGATCTCTTTTATTTCATTAGCGAAATCCTCCTCCTTACTGATCTCGTCTGATGATGAACTGTCTGAGTCATGTGTAGGAGAATATGATGACGAACTGCAAGAATATGTACCGGTGGTCATGAACCAAAATCTGCCAGGCGTAATCGGCACAACCCGCCCGTCGGCGGTATATCTGGACCAATGTCCATATTTGTTTAGAAATGGACGATCCTCTTTTACTCCAGGGATCATGGGTCCATGCCAACGATACTGTGGCTCCAGAAAACTAAAGCTGGGTGGAGCTGGAACCTCCTCTGGGTTTACCGGGAGTTGAGATTCCCCGGCTAACACAATTTCTTCTTTAATAGGTATTGGAACGCCCTTTTCAGTTGTGGATAGAATAAATTCAGTGTCCGATTCTGAGTCGTACAAAATGATAGGATTAGAAGAAGTCATCTATCACATAATTGAAACAACAATTACGTTAGCATATAAATATATCACATATAATGTTTTTGACCAAATAATAAGCAAAAATCAGGAAAAACAGATATGGTCATAGTCCAGACTCACTAATGCATCCTAACAATTACCAGTTAAACACAATAATGTAATTTCTGGTTCCCTATGACCTCAAGCTCGGATACCAACTGTAACGACCCGTCAAAATCGCTATTGACGTGGCACGTTAATCATTGATTCCACAGTGAGGTTTTGACCTCTATATGATACGTTTTGATAAAATATTGCATTCATTAAAATAAGTGACTTTCTAAACATAGAAAGTTATAAACATGTAGGCGAGTGCTTAGGTATAAGCAAAACCCCGAAATACATAAGTCTTTAATTTACAGGTTGACATCACAGTCCAATTATTTATTACACAACGCAGTTTTATTTTGAATGCAATAAACTTTGTACAAAGCATGAGAGACTCCATGCAGGCAACAAGCACATCACAGCGGAAGCATTCTAAGGACCTGAGAATAAAACATGCTAAAAAGTCAACACGAATGTTGGTGAGTTATAGGTTTAATTGCTCGAGTCATAAACATATATAAAGATAGACCACAAGATTTCATCAAAAGTTTATCAATAGATTCTACGTAACAGAGCACCCTGGTAACTAAAATTAACGCTA
This sequence comes from Rutidosis leptorrhynchoides, assembly GCF_046630445.1. NCBI lineage: Eukaryota > Viridiplantae > Streptophyta > Magnoliopsida > Asterales > Asteraceae > Rutidosis > Rutidosis leptorrhynchoides. Next base: position 352,297,397 of record NC_092339.1, read on the forward strand.
TAGTGATAATTACCCCATTCGTTTTAATACACGCAAACCAACGTGTCTTAAACTCAAATAACATACGTCCGTTAAAAGGCTAGTGCTCTAGCTCGGACGGGGATGTCAAGCCCTATGGATCCATATACAATTATTCGCGCCCACCAGTCCATATCCTATGTACTGGCAGCTACTAGTTACCAAAGCTAAGGGATTTTCGGTTTAACTCAGTGTAGAATTTAGTATGTACTTGTGTCTTATCGCGTTTAAAATAAATTGCATATATTCTCAGCCCAAAAATATTTAAAGTATTTAAAAAGGGAGACTATAAACTCACAGTTCAATATTGAGACTCAATATTGTAGGCAAATTGCGTAGACGTAATGATGGTAGACGACTGTATGGTTGGCCTTGGATTCAAGAACAATACCCCGAACAATACCCAATATTTCCTTAGCTTAAAGTGGTTTAAAACCCGAATTAAAACACCCTCGAATATACTTTATTATTATTAAACTTAAATTTAAAATTATAATTATAATTTAAATATAAATTTTTATTACTGAAGAAAAAATATGTGATAATTCGTCGAGCAAAACAGGCGTATTTATATTACTTTTCCGTTTACTGTAGCTCATGCGATCGCATGAGTTTTCAGTGTTTTTGCCATGCGATCGCATGGCCGCCTTTTCTGTTTTTGTTTGCTAGTTCGTCGATATCAAATAGTGTTACTGTAGCAAATAGTGTTTTACTGTAGCAAATAATCTGCTCAATCGGATGCTCCCTTGTCCATTTGGTGTTATGAACAGGTGAGCTGGTTGTAGAACACACAGCATCTTGATCATCAGCTGGTTCAGATGAGTGAGCAGCAACAGAAGGTTGCTGATCAATATCAGTAGAATCAGTACCAGCTTGTGATCTCTCAGAACCAGCAGACCTAGGCTCATAGTGGTTTACAGCAACAAATAGTGTACTGTAGCAAATAGTGTTTACTGTAGCAAATAGTGTTTACTGTAGCAAATCACTGTAGCAAAGTCGTTTTCACTGTAGCACTGTAGCAAAATACGGTTTCACTGTAGTAAATAGTGTTTTACTGTAGCAAATAGTGTTTACTGTAGCAAATCACTGTAGCAAAGTTGTTTTCACTGTAGGAAAGTCATTTTTACTTGTACATATATATATATACATACATATAATTGTTCATGAATCGTCGAGAGTAATTAAAGGTAATTGTATATATGAAACAGTTCTAAAATTTTGAGACTCAATCTAACAGACTTTGTTTAGCGTGTTAAAATAATAAATCGTATAGAGAATTGGTTTAAATAAGTCAAAAATTTTCGGGTCATCACAATATTAGAGGGTGATGAAAATTCGAGTTACATCCACAATGTCATCCGGAGACGCGCGAATAAAAACTGTATTAGGGATCTCCAAATTAATGGCATCTGGACTGAAAACTTGCAACAAATTAAAGATGAGGTTCATCGTTACTTTTCTCAAATTATTAAAGATGATGTTGATAAACCCCGATGCTCATTTGACTTCCAATCGGGCAGACTTACTGATGAGGATAATTACTTGCTCGAGGCCCGCTTCATTGAAAATGAAATATGGGAGGCTGTTCAATGCTGTGGGAGTTCGAAAGCTCCCAGGCCTGACGGGTTCAATTTGAAGTTCTTTAAGAGTTTTGGTGGTTGGTTAAAAATGACATCATTGCAGTCTTTGATTGGTTTTGGTCCAGAATGGAGTTTTCCAAGGGATGTAACGCCTCATTCTTTACACTTATCCCCAAAACTAGTAACCCTATTGGACTAAAAGATTATCGCCCAATAAGTTTTGATCGGGAGTATATATAAAATTGTCGCTAAGGTTTTATATTTACGCCTTGTAAAAGTCATCCACAAAGTCATTGGGGTAGAGCAAAGTGCTTTTATTAAAGGGCGGAACATATTAGATAGTATTCTAATCGCTAATGAAATAATTGATGATCTTAAGAGAGATAAAAGAAAAGGGTTGATTTTCAAGGTAGACGTTGAAAAGGCGTTTGATGGTTTAAAATGGGATTTTATTGCATCAACTCTTAAAAGTCTAGGGTTCGGGGATAGGTGGACTAAATGGATATTGGCATGTCTCTCCTCAGCTTCTATCTCGGTTCTAGTAAATGGATCTCCAACGCGAGAGTTTACTCCTCAAAAAGGCGTTAGGCAAGGGGACTCGATCTCACCTTTCCTTCTTATAATCGCGGCGGAAGGCCTTAATTTACTAGCAAAAAAAGCAATCGAATTGGGTGAAATCAAAGGTTTAGAAGTTGGTAGAGACAAATTTGTGGTGTTGCGTCTACAATATGTGGATGGTATGGTATTTTTCGGAGAACGGAATCGGCGAAATGCTGTTAACATTAGGAAACTTTTGCTGTGTTTTGAGGACCTATCCGGTCTAAAAGTAAATATCCAAAAAAGTAGCATTTAAGGGATCGGTATTGACAACAGTGAGTTAATCATAATGGATGCTATTCTAAACTGCTCTCCCGGGACTTTTCCTTTTTCATATCTTGGGATACCTCTAGGTGCCAACATGAAGAAGGCCTCGTCTTAGCAACCGGTAGTTAAAAAGTTTAAAAAATGATTATCGGATTGGAAAGTGAAATCTGTATCATTCGGTGGTAGACAAACCCTTGTGAAGTCGGTTCTTAGTAGTTTACCTCTTTATTTCTTCTCCCTATTCCGTGCTCCAGTAAGTGTGTTAAAGCTACTCGAATCTCTAAGGTATAATTTTTTTTGGGCGGGTTGGGATTGGGGAAAAAATTGTGTTGGGTTAAATGGGATAAAATGCTTTTACCATATGGGTTGGGCGGTCTTGGCATTAGGTCTTTAGTTGCTAAAAATCTATCTCTTCTTGGCAAGTGGTGGTGGAGATTTAAATCTGACACCACCTCTCTTTGGGCTAAAATCATTGTAAGTATATATGGGCCTGGGGCGGGTTCGATTTATCTAACAATGGCAGGTTCAAAGAACGGAACACAACTTGGTCAAACATCATAAAGGCTGGTAAGGCAATTGAGGGTAACGGGATCAACTTCACAAACTCTTTCATCGGGCACGCTGGTAATGGCAATTCTACTGAGTTTTGGAATGACTTATGGGCCGGGAATGTTGTTCTAAAAGATAATTTTGGTAGGATTTTTGCTTTAGAAAGGGATAAAAGTATTTCAATTGCAGATCGTATCGTTCGCTCAGGCAAAAATTTTGTGGGTACATGGGATTGGATCAAAGCGGTGCAAGGGCGTGCAATCAATGAACTTAATGAACTTACATCACTAATTTCAGAGCTGCGGTTAAATGGAAACAATGATGATAAATGGAGTTGGGCACTTAGCTCTGACAGGGTATTCAACACCAATTGCCTTTCGTTACTTATCGATGAAAAAAGACTGATTCAATTCGCGGGGCCGGAAACGGTTAGAAAAAAATTGTACCTCAAAAGGTTGAACTCTTTGCTTGGAGATCAAAACTCAAGAGATTGCCAATCCGTGTCGAACTTGATAAACGCGGGATCGATCTTGACTCTACACTCTGTCCCATATGCAGTATCGATGTTGAAACAACAGAACACATGATGTTTAATTGCACTAAAGTTAATCAACTTTGGAACGCGTTTTTTAAGTGGTGGAATATGGCTAATTTCATGGTCTGCTCGATGGAAGATGCATTTGATGACAACCTCGGTTCCTTGTGCTCGTCAATCGCAGGTAAAAATCTTTGGCAAGGAGTCAAATGGACTTGTTGCTACCACATATGGAAAGCTCGCAATAGTGTTGTCTTTAAAAATTTGGCTTGGAATTCTTCGACTATATTTTCCATGATTCAAACCATGAGCTTTGGATGGATCTCAAAACGCTACAAGAAAATTTCATTGGATTGGCATATGTGGCTAATTAACCCGAGTCACTATGTCTCGTTTTCAATTGATAGAGCTGGAGTTAGTTGACACTTGCTGTGGTCTTCTTGTCTTCTTTTCGCTATCTGTATTCCTTGTACATAAGCATTGTATAGTATAGTGTTTGCTCAATGTATAGCCGTATTGTCGTGGTTTGTTTGTGGACCTTGTTTCTTCGGGTATTTATTGGAATTGCTTGCTTTTCAAAAAAAATAAAAATAATAAGTATATAAATGTACATATTTGTTTATATGGAAGTTTTGATTGTATCATCTCTGATCTCCTTTTTTCATGATATATGTATACAAACTTTTTATCCTTTGACCCAAATAACATTTAATAGTTTTTCTGTATAAATATTGTAATTATATATTGTAAGTAAATATGATCGATGATTTATTCATGAATAGAATACTGTATATATAATTAGATGTTATCCCTATTCTCCACAAAGTTAGGCTACAATTATGGAATTGATTTACATGATCATTCCTATCTTCAAGTAATATCTATATGCTAAGAATAAGGAGATTGCACAGCTCATTATGTGATACACACGTACATATAAAATATATGTCTAATATAGCCCCTCAGGCTAAGTGGTAGGAGGACGTATGATTATAATGTCTCGAAAATCTTCAAACAAAATACGAGGTAGCCCCTTAGTGAAAAAGTCGGCAATATGAAAACTAGTAGGCACATGTAGAATCCGAAGGTGACCATGAGCAACCTTTTCCCGAACAAAATTTATATCCATTTCAATGTGTTTGGTGCGTTGATGTTGAACAGTGTTACCAGATAAGAAAATGACACATTGTTACAAAAAACTAAGGTTGCTTTCATAATAGGAATGTATAATTCTAACAGTAAGTTGCGAAGCCAACATGATTCGGATACTACGTTTGCAACACCTCTATATTCGGGTTCGGCACTTGATCGAGACACAAATGGTTAACGTTTAGAGGACCATGAGATTAAGCTGTCACCTAGAAATATGCAATACCCGAAAGTGGATCTCCTCGTATCGGGACAACCACCCCGATCCGCATCAGTATAAGAGACTAAAGAATTAATTGAGGATTTGGTGAGATGTAACCTGAATGTTAAAGTGCCCTGTATATATCTTGTGACGACCCGAAAATTTCTGACCAAATTTAAACTTTATCTTTATATTATTCCGACACGATAAGCAAAGTTTGTTAAGTTTAAATCTCAAGAATTTTAAATTTTGTTCATACATTCATTTAACTTTGACCAGACCTTGACGATTCACGAACCATTATAATTGGATAAGAATATATACGTGTATATATTTGTATATATATTATAACTTGAAAACATAAACAATGTATTAGGTATAATACTTTACATGATCGTATTTACTGACGGAATTAAAAGATGATACCAAATAATTGAGTTATCAGATTCATTATGATATGATTTACGTGTCTCTATTAAGAGGTCCACTTTGATTTAAGAAATCTTTCCATTTTAACAATATTTGGAAAATGATAAAGTGATTTACGAGTAAGAACAAATGTGTCTATTATCGAGAATTAGACAAAGGTTAGTGGAAGATTAAATTACATAATAATCAATTAGTGTCAAAACGCTTTTCGATATAATAGAACTAGATTATTTAAAAATGTCTTTGATTAAATGAACGTAAGTTGGAATATTGGTTGTTAAATATGTAGATAACTTGCAACGTGTATTTAAAACGTGTTTACGAATATTGAAGATATATTTATAGTTTCAAATTAAGTAACACTTGATTCGATTGATATTTAGATATGTCGTCTAGGACGTTTGATAAACGTTGGCGCATAAATGGATTACGCCAAATTAAGTTTTAAAGTATAAACGATACGTGTTATAATATTTTGTAAACAAAATTTAAAACGAACTTTGAAATATAATTAGTTTTGAAAAACTAAATATTATATCATTACATAAATATTTCCATTACTTATGATATATACAAGTTTATATTTTTAAATATATATATATATATATATATATATATATATATATATATATATATATATATTATAGTGTAATATTAATTTAGTTATAAAACGTGTCAATTTAAAATAATACTTTTATATACATAACGAGACGATGATTTATAGAAGCAAATGACCACAACACTCAAATGAAGAGATTATACTTTAGATAATATATTCTATCGATGTTTAAGTCTAATTATTAATAAAGGTACACGTCACGTAACGTAAAGTGCGAGTTTACTAAGCGTATGAAAATGGGTTCGAGAAATAGGAAACGGGACTTAAGTCGAGTGCCAACGTACGAGACTTCGGAACAAAAATTACAATTTAACTATGTACGTAAATATAATATAATATAATTAATTATATAAATTAAATATATTATATATAATAATAATAAATAAACTGTCGACAGCACGTTTAAATCGAATGTGAGAGTTTCCAAGGTGCCATGCGATCGCATGGCCACCACCCTCATATACCATGCAATCGCATGGTGTAGTAGGTGGGCAAAGTTGCTATAAATCAGACGAGTTCGGTTCCAGTGTACATTCACAAATCTCTCGACTCTCTCTATGATATATTTATATTTATATTTATATTTATTATTATTATTATTATTATTATTATTATTATTATTATTATTATTATTATTGTTATTATTGTTATTAATATTATTAATAAGATTAATATTATTAATCTTATTATTAGTCTTAGTAGTATTCTTATTATTAGTATTATACATAAAATATTTCGACGGAGTGCTGTCCGGGTGAATTCAAAAATGGTTTTATGAGCGGGATAGAGCTAAGAAAATTATGGGTTATAGCTATGGAGGTTATGGGTAATGTTCAGGGGTATGCTCGTGAGGTCAATCTAGTTTTATCATCTCCGTTGCGTCTACGTACCTTTCCTGCAATATTGAATCTCAATATTGATACGTGAGCACTCAAAACTTATCCTTTATATATTAATAGTGTATCCCTGACTAGTGCTCGAGTATATAGGATTATGCATGTTTGTACGTTTGATATTATCATTAGATAGGTTATGTTGAATCCTGAATTAGATAAATATGCTACTGAGATAAGGTATATGATATGCATGTCGTTGGAAAGCTAGCGAAAAATTAAGAACTTTTCATTTAGATATCGAATGGTTTCGATGAACGGATTAGAAGTTATAATCAATTGAATTTTTGTATTATTATTAAAAATGATTATTATTATCGTCGTTATAATTATTATCTAATTATTATTATTATTATTATTATTATTATTATTATTATTATTATTATTATTATTATTATTATTATTATTATTATTATTATTATTATTATTATCATCATTATTATTATAACTATTATCATTATCGTTATTAATAAAAGGTATTATCATTAAAAATTATTACTTTTATTATTATTACTATCGTTATTATTGTTAAAGTTATAATTAGTATTATTATTATTATCATTAAAATAGTTATTAGTATTATCATTAATATTATCATAATATTTATTATTAATAGTATTATTATAATTAAAACTAATATTAGTAACACCTAACTATTATGATTACTATTATTATCATTAATATGAATGCGATATAAAAGACGACTAAAAGCTATTAACAAATTGATTAGGAAATAATGAATATATGTATCATAATTGAAAGGTATTGATTTAGATAAAAATATCGTTTTTCATTATTTCTATCATTATTATTATTAAAAGTATCATTAATATTAAAACTATCATTTTTATTATGATTTTAATAGAAATATCATTGTTATTATTAAATATCATTGTTATTATCATTTTAGTATTATTATTATTAAAAATTATCATTTTGAATAGAATTATTATTTTTATAAAACATTATTATTATTACAGTTAATAATAAAAAGTATCGTTATTATTAAAAATTATCATGATTAGAATAATCATTTTATTATAATTAATATCATCATTAGTAAATATAAATATTGTTATTATTATTAGTAAAATAATAATAATAATTATTATTACAAAATAATACAACTTTTACTCATTATTATTATTATCAATATTATTTTATCAAATAATATGTGATGCAAACATATTTTTACCACACGTAATATAATTACATTAATAATACATACCACTATATTTTATGATATTAAGTGAACTTTATAAATTTTATTACTTAAGATATATAAAAGTATATTTTTATCATATATAAATTTTAATATTAATTTTTACTTATTAATAAATGATTTGTATTTTTTACTTTAATAAAAATCTGATAAATATATTTAAATATATAAAACGATTATATTTAAGTTATATAATAAGCATGTATAAATTTTGGAAATCATTTTGGGTCAAATTGACTTTTGTTGACTTTTGCATTTCGATCTCGAGCATTAGGATTACGATACACTATGACTTGACCTAATTTGATAGACAGATATTGACCAACATATAAATATATATACATAGTATAGGTTCGTGAATCCAAGGCTAACCTTGCATTGTTCAATGTTGTCATATTTATTTTTACTACAAAATACAATATTGTGAGTTTAATTTGCTCCCTTTTTAAATGCTTTTGCAATATATATTTTTGGGACTGAGAATACATGCGCTGCTTTTATAACTGTTTTACAAAATAGACACAAGTACTTAAAACTACATTCTATGGCTAGATTATTAAACAAAATATGCCCCTTTATAGTCTGGTAATCTAAGAATTAGGGGACAGACACCCTAATTGACGCGAATCCTAAAGATAGATCTATTGGGCCCAACAAGCCCTATCCAAAGTACCGGATGCTTTAGTACTTCGAATTTATCATGTCCGAAGGTTGTCCCGGAATGATGGGGATGTTCTATATGCATCTTGTTAAGGTCGGTTACCAGGTGTTAACCATATGAATGATTTTTATCTCTATGCAGTTTGCGAAATGCCTGATATGAGATGATGTTTATGAGAAATGGAAATATGAAATCTTGTGGTCTATTAAAATAATGGAAATGATTGTTTATGATAAACTAATGAACTCACCAACCTTTTGGTTGACACTTGAAAGCATGTTTATTCTCAGATTTGAAAGAAATCTTCCGATGTGCATTTGCTCATTTTAAAGATATTATTTGGAGTCATTCATGGCATATTTCAAAGAACGTTGCATTCAAGTCGTTGAGTTCAATCAGAATCATTATTAAGTAAATGACAGATTAGGTTATTTATAGTTTGGATATTATGAAATGTATGCATGCCTGTCAACTTTCGATATAATGAAAGTTTGTCTTTTAAAAATGAATGCAATGTTTGTAAAATGTGTCATATAGAGGTCAAATACCTCGCGATGTAATCATATGTTATTGTATTCGTCCTTGTGGATTAGGACGGGTCGTCTCATGTGATATCAGAGCGGTGGTCTTAGCGAACCAGGTCTTGCATTAGTGTGTTTAAATGATGGATATTAAGATGCATTAATGAGTCTGGACTTCGACCTTAGCTGCATGTCAAAAAGTTTTGCTTATCATTCTTGTCGGAAATTACCTGCTTATAATTCTTACTCTAAACATATCTTACTGCATTGATTGCATGAATAGTGTATAGACAAAATTCATATCTTAGCGTATCTGCTAATTCATATCTTAGCGTATCTGTTACTGTAACTTTGCCTGTCATATTCCGTAAATTTCTCCATAATCTACGAAATCCTTTGCTCTATATATATAGGTATTCTATGTAATTAGAATACCATCCAATAGCCAGAAATCATTTCATATCTAAAAATCCTTTATTCAACCGTACGAAATGGAACTCGCCACTAGTTCAAGTTCCTCGGATTCCGATATGGAATTTCACTCGAGCTCCGAAAGCAGTGTGACCGGAATGGATTAACCAATTAGCCATCATCTATTCTGGATGAATTGGGGATGGGTTCGTAGTCTACTTAATCATTGGAGACAAGAAGAAGGTGATCCTTTCCATCCACCACATTGCCCTATTGGCGAAGAATCTGAAGCACTTACCGGTAAACCTGTCCGAAGTACCATTTTCTCTCTCATTTCCATAGTATCTCTTCATGATTATATACTATCTCACATTCTAGATCTTATTCACCCGCTCGTCCGAACCGCCAATCATCCCGGTGTAATAGAAGAAGTCAACGAGCTTCGCGCTCGCGTAGTGACTTTAGAGGTTGCAAAGGTTGCAAGCACCAGCAGCAGCACCGGCAGCAACAGTACCACCAACATCAACATCCGCATCCCACACCTCAACATCACAATCAGTACCTCGAACATCAATGTCATACGCACCATATATACCAAGGAGTACCAACAACAATAACTGATGAGGTATTGATTCATAACTCCATTAAGGAACATTTTGCGGCGATTATGTAATCTCAAAAATCCTAGAGATTATTCTTATTCTAATTACAAATCAGATAAGTGAACAGAGACAGTAGAGTAGAAACCCTGACCGGAATGGTGCATGATTTACAAGCTAGACTTATTTTACCAACAGCATCAACAGTACCGATAGCACCACCAGCACTAGCAGCACCTATAACATCACAAGCTCCGCCAGTTCAAGAATCACCGTGGACATCATTACGAATCAACAACGAGTATATTGTATCAACGAGTTATGAAGTATTAACTCATTTCCACTGAAGGATTTATATGTATATCTTATATATATAAATTTTTAAACCATAATAAAACTTTCCGTACTAAGCTATTATGTGTGAATCTTAACTGCTCGGTTAATTCATATTACTAATATGCAATGATGTACGTCCTTCGTCCACAACTTAACCATCATTAACTAGAATCTCTGTCTCAATTCAATAAATTCCATTTCATAATAAACCAAGTGTATTAATCAATTACAAGTTTGATTTTATACTTTCAATTTTGATATACTCGAAAATTTCTAGAGAACATCATTCGTACCTTGTGAAGTTCACAAGAATCCCACGAACACCAACATCATTCACCGAGTAAATATCAATAAAAATGAATGATGAAGCATTGATTCATAATTTCATTTACGATGAAGTGATAATCCACGAAAATTAGGAAATTTCTAACGTTTTATTCATTTCTAATTCCAGCCGAAAATCAAGTGAGTTTAATTTAATATTAACTCATTAAATCTACATTATATCTGAAGAAAATATACATACATATATATTTTCATAAAGACTGTAATAAAATTCACTTGTACAAAAATGTTATTTGTGAAATTTTTTAACGGGTAGGTAATACCCGAGAGATATATATATAAATTCACAAATTAATATGTTACATTCTTCGAATCTGATTTCGCAATCATAAACTATACTCACTACTTTCACAACAATGTACATCCTTTCATAGAAATCAGAACAACGTTTCTCATCCAAATTTGATTACATAATATGATTTTGATAAATCAAAATCCAAGTCAAAATTTAACAGAAGACATCACTCTTAGGTCCCTACATCTTTCAAAGCTATACTTTGACTTCAAAACTGTGCTAGACATCATTTCTATTCATAAAACTCAGAAAAGTATTTGTATCATTCAAAATCCTAGAACATCATATGAATATTAACAATTACAATCTATGTTCAAATCCCTCGAAATTCCTGAAGACACTCCAAATAATGAATCATCGAGATGATGATCCAACCACATGTTACCTATAGTCATGCACATGAAAAACTCTTGAAACCAAAGTCATAGTTCAACACGTATCCGTGTCAGACTCTTTGGCATTTATTAGCAAAAATAACTTTGCAATTCCTTTAAAAAATAACAAATTTTGTCACAGCTCCAGCAAGTCAACTTCGACTTTTCAGTCGAAACAGTCTTATTATAACCTCGATTTATACGTTGCCCTTTCATCATCATTACCGGAGAACCTTTTATATCTCACCACATTAGCAATAAACTTACCAACAACTTCACTAATCTTTGACTTTCCGAAAAATTATTATATTTATTGAAATCCCATCATTTACTCATCCGCATCTTGTAACAAGAATTGTCATGACAATTACTAGGAATCAGCAATCAGTATCTTGAAATCTTGCAGCATGTCTACGCTAACAGTTATATGTGTACATATAACGTCTAGTTTCTGAAAAACACCCCAACCTACGAATTAGTTCACCAAATTTTTGGAAAAATTGAATGAAGCAGCAGAAACTGTAGACAACCATAACAGTTAAAAGTTTGATGATAAAGAATAGTGTGTTGGCAAAGCTCAGAAAAAGAGAAGGTTTGAAACTGGAAAACGAATTGAGCAAACCATGAAGGAGGCTGTGGACAAATCACAACGACTAAATCTACCTTCAAATAATCCAAATGACTCAGTATTTGCTGAAATCGTGCCATTACAATTTTCTTCTTAGAACATTAACTATGTTCATTCCGAAATTCATATCTGCGAATTCTGGACCATTATAAGTGGTGCTTAACCGCAAGAAGAGGAAACGAAAGAATGAAGCTCCGAAATAGAAATGGGAGTATAAATCACAGCAAATAGAAGGGATCATAAACTGTGGATGACAACAATTATAGAAGGCAGAAGCATGAGCTTTGAAATATAAGGGAAGATATAAAGCCCAACAACAACCCAAAAATTACAAACCATAAATATCGATGCATATGGTAATATAAAGACACGGAAGAACTAAAAACACTATAAAACCAAGTGTATAGTAGAAGTAAATAGATTCTTCCAGCGGTAGATGAAAAATAAGAATGACAGATATGAAGGTTAGGAGTATATCAAGAATCAGAACTGGATGGAGCATATTGGCGAATGATTTAAAGTTTGAATTAAGGAGAAAGAATAGAAGGTGTAAGTTGTAAGGAAACGAAGGGGGTGGATTTATAGAAAAATATCCGACAGAGCAATCAAAACAGATGATCGCATTTAAAGCGGATCCTAATTCCCTTGATTACCGAAAAATCAAATCTTATTACGAAGATTTTCTCCAATTCCCTTGTGTGAAGACCCGTCCAAATCCATTTGGATGAATACATCATTCATTGATTTCATAGTGAGGTACTGACCTCCACATGATACATTTTGTAAACATTGCATTCTTTTAAAAAGACACACCATAAAGGAATATCAAATTCCAAGGTTTTCGACATATGATGATTTCTACATATACACAATCACTGTAAATAATAGTTTTTAATAATACATCCGTTGACAATGCAGTCAAAATAAGATACATGGTGATCATTTTGTGAATGCAAAGTGTTCTTGAATAAAGCATGTATGACTCCATGCACATAGCTTGTATAACGTATAAGCAAACAGCGAAAGACTTCTAGGAACCTGAGAATAAACATGCTTAAAAGTGTTAACACAAAGGTTGGTGAGTTCATAGTTTTAATGTTGCGCATAATCTGTATATAAAGGTGGATAACAAGATTTCAGTTGTTTCATCCAGAAACGTTTATCAAAATATTCTACAAGATTGAGCACCCTGATAATTAAGCTTTAACGTTATAATAAGTACCCCTGTTTTAACATACATGCAACCAACATGTACAATACACTTAATCCAACGTGTACTAACCTCAAATAGCATAAGTCTGTTTTATAGTTCAAGCTAGGGTTTCTATACTTGGAACAGACGGGGATGTCAAGCCCTATGGATCCATATACAACTATTCGCGCCCACCAGTTCTTATAACTGGCAGTTACTAGTTACCAAAGCTAAAGGATTTTCGGTTCAAACTCAGTGTAGAATTTAGTATGTACTTGTATCCATTGCTTTTAAAATAAATTGCATGTATTCTCAGCCCAAAAATATAGATTGCAAAAGCAATTAAAAAGGGAGCAAATGAAACTCACCTTAGCAGCACATAAGGTCATTCACCGAAATGTGACCGAAACTCGAAATGCAAAATAACTGTAGATCTCAACCTAGAGAACATATGTTGGTCAATACATGTCTAACAAGCTAGGTCGGGTCATAGTGTATCATAATCCTAATGCTCGAGACCGACATGTAAAAGTTAACAAAAGTCATCTCAAAAGTCAACCTGACCCAATTTGATCTTTAAATCTATACATGTTTATTATCATAGTATAAGTCTTGATAATTGAACAAATTTATAGTTTATCAAAATCAAAATAATATTTATTTCAGGAGCTATATTATATTTGAATTATCATGGCAATCGAAAATATTTTATTGTTTCACATAGCTTTTCAATACTTGTAAAATCAGATTATAGTGTTTATAAAGCTTTAAAACATGATAAGACAGTCAACTTTGAAAATTGTTCAACAAAACGAGACGTTCCTTATATAGGAATTCATTTACTCGATTAGTAATATCTCAAAATCCAATTTATCAATCTCATAGAAAAGTTGTTTAAATATTAATTTGCAGTTTCAAACACAATTCCAATTAACGTCAAACATAATTCAGTTGACCACATCTTTTAATCCGTTTATCGAAATCACGAGATTTCTAAATGAAAAGTTAATAATTTTTCGCCAGCTTTCTAAAAACATACATATCATATACTTTATATCAGTAGCATATGTATCAAATTCGGTGATTCATCATAAACTATCTAATGATAAAATTAAAGCATACAAGTGTGCATAAACATATATACTAGAGCACTAGACATTGATACACTATTAATACATAAAAGATAAGATATGAATGCTCACGTATCAATATTGTGATTCAATATTGTAGGAAAGTACGTAGACGCAACGGAGATGATAAACACTAGGTTTGACTTGCGAACAATACCCACGAACATTACCCATAACCTCCATAGCTATAACACATAGCTTCCTTAGCTTTGACTCATTTGAAAACTCGGTTTGAAATCATTTGGACATGACCTCGTAGTAGTATTTTATGTATAATACTAATAATAATAATACTTCTAGTGATAATAATAAGATTAATAATAATAATATTAATCTTAATAATAATAATAATAATAATAATAATAATAATAATAATAATAATAATAATAATAATAATAATAATAACAATAATAATAATAATAATAATAATAATAATAATAATAATAATAATTTAAATATATATTTGGAGAGCAGAGAGATTGATATGGGAGTGAAAGGATTCGGCCAAGAATGCTCGAGCTTTATAGATGTTTGCTGAGATTGATCCCCATGCGATCGCATGGGTTTCATGCCCATTTGCCATGCGATCGTATGGCCAGCTGGTACGCACCCAATATGTTTTGTTTTTTTGTTTGTCGACATATTTTTCACTGTAGTAAATAGTGTTCACTGCAGCAGTCATTTTTACTGTAGCAAATAGTGTTTTACTGTAGCAAAGTTGTTTTTTATTGTAGCAAATAGTGTTTTACTGTAGCAAGTCATTTTACTGTAGCAAATAGTGATTTTTAAAAACACTGTAGCAAAATGATTTTCACTGTAGCAAATAGTGATTTTTGAAAACAATGTAGCTTTTCGGGTACTGTAGCAATTCGAAAATACTGTAGTAAATTAGTGTTTTACTTGTTCATGTTAAACGTTTTAGTTAACTTATCTAAATATCAATCGAATAAATAAACGAATGTTACTATCGTTTACTAAATAACTTGAAATTATATATATGTATATATCTTTATTTAATATACATAAATCAGTTTTTAAATACACATTGCAAGTTATTTATGAATAATTAATATTCCAACTTATTGTATATATATATATATATATATATATATATATATATATATATATATATATATATAGATATTCGTGAATCATCGGTCAATAGTCAAAGGTTAGCTGAATATATAATATTAGTTCAAAAAGTTTGAGAATCAATATTACAGACTTTGCTTATCGTGTCGGAAACATATAAATATTAAGTTTAAATTTGGTCAGAAATTTCCGGGATGTCACAGTACCAACCCGTTAAAGAAATTTCGTCCCGAAATTTGATTGGGATGGTCATGGCTGACAATAAGTATATTTTCATGACGCATACGAGCTGAAATTAGAGTTTTATCATTATTGGGTAATATAGATAAAACAATTTGATTTTGTGAAGAGTACGAGTGAAGTTATCACAAAAGAGTGAAATGAATAAATAAGGTTCGTTTTAACCGGTGACATAGTCACGGTTGATTTCCAGAATTCAAGGGATTTAGAGAAAATCTACGTAATAAGATTTGGTTCTTCGGTAAATAAGGAAATTAGGATCCACTTTGATTAAATGCGATAATCTATTTTGATTGCTCTGTCGTATATGTCACTATAAATCCATTCTCTTCGTTTTCTTATTTCCACAACTCACACCCTCTATTCTTTCTCCTTTAATTCATACTTTGAATCATTCGTCAATATGCTACATCCAGTTCTGATCCTTGATATACTCCTAACTTTCATATCTGTCATTCTTCTTTTTCATCTACCACCGGAGAATTTTATTTATTTTTACTGTTACTTTGGGTTATAGTTATTTTAATTCTCTCGTGCCTTTACGTGGCAATACGTATTGATATGCACAGTTTGTAATTTATGTGTTGTTGTCGAGCTTTATACTTTCTTTTATATCCAAGAGTTCCATACTTTTGTCTCCTCTTCCCGACTTCAAGTCAAGCGAATAATGGTCCATAATTCATAGGTATGGATTTTGAAATGAACATAGTTAATGTTTTAAGAAGGAAATTGTAATGGCACGATTTTTGATTTGTCAAATTACCAGAATATTCAGAAAAGACCGAATCATCAAGAAAATATTTTCTTGATATTCTTAGAGGTTAAATAGAATGCCAGAGTCGTGTAACATAGCACATGACGACGGTATGGTCTGTGAATCGTCATGTCCCACTTAGAAACTCAGCATGACTTACTGTAATATAATCACGTTGATCAAGTATCATTGTATTATACTAACTCATGATTCAGTTCCCAATACTACTTCAAAAATATTCATATTTTAAATTTGAATTTTTCAAAATTTAGAAACTAAAATAGTTTCCCTTATGATGTAACGCAGATATCACGAAGAGATAAATGATTTCAGATAAGAATAGTTATGAAAATATCTTCAGAAATATCGAGGATATTTATAATGAAAGATATGATGATATCTTAGAATTTCTAATATCAAAGGACAATAAAGAAAATTTGTTCGTAAAGATTTAGAGTCAGAAGCAAGGTATTCGTTAATGACTTCAGCAGATACTGAATCATTTGGATTCTTTGAAGGCAGGTTTAGTCTTTGTGATTTGTCCACAGTCTCCTTCATGGTTTGCTTAATCCGTTTTCAGCACCAAATCTACTCTTTTTCTGAGCTTT